>NW_016830182.1:382915-486918 GCF_001698545.2 Rhinopithecus bieti
AAAAAAAAAAAAAAAAAAAAAAAATTTGTTGAGACTTGTTTTGTGTTCTTACATATGGTATATCCTAGAGAATGTTCCATGTGCTAATGAGAAAAATGTACGTTCTGCTACTGTTGGATGAAATGTTCTGTAAATGTCTGTTGGGTCCATTTGGCCTAAAGTGTAGTTTAAATCCAATGTTTCTTTGTTGATTTTTCAGTTTAGATGATCTGTATAATACTGAGAGTGAGGTGTTCAAGTCCCCAACTATTATTATTTGTAGTAATACTGCTCTGGTGTTGGGCATATATATATTCAAAATTATTATAGCTTCTTGATGAATTGATCCCTTTATCATCATATAACGATCTTTTTGTTTTTTTCTTTTGTTTTTTTTTGTTTTTTTTTTTTTTTTTTTTTTTTTTTTTTTTTTTTTTTTTTTTTTTTTTTTTTTTTTTTTTTTTTTTTTTTTACAGAGTCTCACTCTGTCACCCAGGCTGGAGAGCAGTGGCACAATCTCAGCTCACTGCAAGCTCTGCCTCCTGGGTTCACACCATTCTCCTGCCTCAGCCTCCCAAGTAGCTGGGACTACAGGTCCCTGCCACCCCACAGCTAATATTTTGTATTTTTAGTAGAGATGGGATTTCACTGTGTTAGCCAGGATGGTCTCAATCTCCTGACCTCATGATCTACCTGCCTTGGCCTCCCAAAGTGCTGGGATTAGAGGTGTGAGCCACCACACCCAGCCATATAATGATCTTTAAGTCAAAAATGGTAAAAAGAGGCAAAGATCATTCATCTGTTTTATCTCATATAACTACTCTTGCTCATTTTTTATTTCCATTTGTGTGGAATATATTTTTTTTATCTCTTCACTTTCAGTTTGTATGTATCTTTGTAAGTGAAGTTAATTTCTTGTAGCAAGTACATATTTGGTTCATGTTTCCTTTTTCCCCTTTAGCCAGTCTATATCTTTGAAGTAGGGAATTTAATCTGTTTACATTTAAGGTTATTATTGATAGGTGAGGATGTATTCAAGTCATTTTGTTAATTGTTTTCTCATTATTTTGTATGTCCTTTTTTCCTTTCTTCCTCTCTTATTGATTTTTTGCAGTTTGCTGGTTTTCTGTAGTGGTAATATTTGAATCATTTCTCTTTCTCTTTTTCTCACTTTTATACCTGCTCTACAAATGAGTTTTATATTTTGTGTGCTTTTATGTTGGTAGATACCGTTCTTTTGCTTCCAGATGTAGGGCTTCCTCAAGCTTTTCTTATAGGCCTGGTCTAGTGGTGATAAATTCCCTCAGTTTCTCTTATCTAGGAAAGACTTTATTTCTCCTTCATTTTTGAAGGATAGCTTTGCTTGGTAAAGTATTCTTGGCTGGCAGTTTTTTTTCTTCTTTCAGCTCTTTGAATATGTCATTTTATTCCCTCCTGGTCTGTAAGGTTTTGGCTAAGAAATCTTCACTGTTAGTTGAACTGGACTTCCTTATATGTGACTTGACTCTTTTACTGTTTTTAGAATTCTCTCTTTATCTTCGACTTTTGACAATTTGGCTATAATATGCTTTGGTGAAGCTCTTTGGGTTTAATCTTTTTGGAGATTCTTGAACTTCCTGTATCTGTCTATATTTCTTGTAAGACATGGGAAATTTTCAGCTATTATTTTGTTAAATAGGTTTTCTATATCATTGCCCATATCTTCTCCAATAAATCCTAAAATTCGACTATATGATCACTTTATGGTGTCTTATATACCATGTAGGTTTTTTCATTCTTTTTTCTTTTCTTTTTTTGTCTGACTGGGTTACTTCAAAATTCTTTCTTTTGCTTAATCTAGCCTATTGTTTAAACTCTCAGTTGTTTTTCAATTTTATTTATTGAAGTTTTCATTTCCAGAATTTCTTTTTTTAATTATGCTTATCTCTTTATTTAACTTCTCATTCATATCATAAATTGTTTTTCTGACTTACATGTATTACTTTTCTGTGTTCTCTTATATCTCACTGAGTTTCTTAAATATAATTATTTTAAATTCTTTGTCAGGCATTTTATAGATTTCCTTTTTGTTGGGAACTATTACTAAAGGCTTATTGTATTCCTTTGGAGGTGTCATGTTTCCTTCATGTGTTTTTACACTGATTTCTGGACATCTAATTTACTAATTACATTTTCCAATTTTATAGATTGGCTTTTGTAGGAAAAGACTTTTTTCCATAGGTGTATCTGTAGTGTTGGTTGGGTAGGGTTTTTTAGCTTTGATTCTGGATAGTTGCAGTAGTGTGGTCTTTGTATGATTTTTTCATCTGTAATCAGCATCAGTGGTATTTGTGAGTTTCTCAGTGGCTTAGGCAGTGCTCATTAGTGGAGGCTGTGGCAAGACTTTACTAGGGACAGGGATGTCAGGCAGGCCAGTAGTCCTTGGGTACCCAGTGGTGGTGGCAGCAAGCTGGGCATGCTGGTCCTCAGTCCCCTGATAGTGTATGTGGGTGTTGTTGGTGGTGGGTCCAAGTGAGCCAGTCCTTGGGCCACCAGGCAGCTTGCTTGAATGCCAGAATAGGCAGCAGTGGACCAGGTAGGTGGGCATGTCTTTGAGCCCCTGGTTGGTGTGTGTAATATTTATTTGTGGAGGCAGCAGTGGTGGAGGGCCAATTCTTGGGCCTCCAAGCAGCATGTGCAAGCATGAGCAGTGGTGTGCAGGTGGATGCCACTGGTGGTGGCAGAGGCAGACTAGATACACCAGTTCCTAGGTTCCTGAGAGGCACACATGGGTGCTGGTGGCTGGCAGGGTGGGCCAATCCCCAGGCCTCCAATTAGTGCATTCAGGCAGTTTAGGTGGATAGGACGGAGCTGTCTTCAGGTCCCTGAAAGGTGTGTGTGGGCACTGGGAATGGTGTGCAAGGTGGGTCAATCCCCAGACCCCCAGAAGGTGTGTTTGTATGTTAGCAGTGGTGGCAGTGGGTGGGTCAGCCTTGTTGTCAGGCTTCTAGATAGTGTGTGCTGGAGCAGACAGGGTAGGTCAATCCCCAGAATCCAAGACAATCCACACGGGTGCTGATGGCAGTAGTGGGCAGGGTGAGTCAATTCAGCAGGCAGGACAGGCCTGTCCTTAGGACCCTGGAAGATGTGCAAGAGTACCAGTGGTGGCAGGTGAGGTGGACTGACTCCTAGGACTCTAGGTAGTATGCACAGATACTGGCAGTGGTGGCAGTGAGTGCCATGGCGATGTCCTCAGGACCCTAAATGGCATATGCAAGTGCCAGTGATGGCAGTGACAGGTGGGGACAGCCTGTCCTCAGGCCCTAGGGTGGCATCCATATGTGCCAATCTCTAGACCCCCTGAAGATACACGCAGCTGCCCAGTGATTCTGCCACTGGAGTGGTCAGGGTTGCTGTTAGGGACATTAGCCCCAGGCAGTTGGCTCTGAGGAGCACGTGCTTCAGTTCCTTTGGCTCAGGGGACGCCTTCCTGGCATGCTGTGCCACTCATTCCCCAGGGTGTAGCACACTGTGTGGGCTAGAGTGCTGGAGACCTGGCCACTCTTGCCAGGTCCTGGCATCACAATGCTGCAGGTCTCTGGGTGGATGTGTGAGGGATGTCAGTGGGGCTTCAGGGATGTGGAGATGCAGGGGATGTTGGGCTCCAGGACAGGATGCAGTCTAGTGGGGGCTAGGATCTCAACATGGTGCTGTGCTGCAGCTGATTGCATCTCGGGGGTGTGTGGCACCCAGCACAAGCTGTCTCTCTCGAACAAAACCATCATGCAGATTCCATACAGCTCCCTCTACTCGTCTCAGGGCCCAGGAAGGTCAAGGGGCTCTCCCGTGGCTAGGATTGCAGGAGTCCACGAGGGGAATGTGGGCTACTGGGATCTCTCCTTACCTTTTCATTGCAGTGGGGAGTTTATCCAGGCTCTGAGCTGATCCTGGCCAGTCCAGCTGCTTCACTTCCTTCTTCTTCCATGCCTCTGAGGCTCCTTGCTGCCTCCCTGCTGAATCCCACCATTCTGTCTTAGACACGCTAGTTCACCTGTGGTTATCTCCTCTGGCGCCAGGCACCTCTATTCAGCCATCCTGAAGCCCTCTCAGTAAATGACTTGCTGAAGTGTATGTTGGGCTTAATCCCAGCTCTGCCCCTAATTAGTTGTGTGGCCTTGGACAAGTCACCCCACTTCCCCTAGCCTCACCCTTGATATCACAGCAGTTTACCACTGGAAGCATAGCTTCCATACAGTCCACAGACCTGAATGTGAAATCTGCCTCTTCTATCTCTGAGATGCAGTGCTCTGAGCAGGATTTTTGCTTATTTGTGTGTGCATTTGATTTGTGTGTGTGTACTTTTTTTCTTTCTTTCTTTTGAGACAGAGTCTCATTCTGTCACTGAAGCTGGAGTGCAGTGGCATGATCTCGGCTCACTGCAACCTCCGCCTCCTGGGTTCAAGCGATTCTTGTGCCTCAGCCTCCTGAGCAGCTGGGACTACAGGTGCACACCACTACACCCAGCTAAGTTTTGTATTTTTAGTAGAGATGGGATTTCGCCATGTTGGCCAGGCTGATCTCAAACTCCTGGCCTCCAATGATCTGCCTGCCTTGGCCTCCCAAAATTCCGGGATCACAGGCGTAAGCCACTGCATCCAGCCGTGTGTATAAGTTTTAAGTTCTCTACTCCTCTTTGTTTTCGTTAAGTATAAAATGGCAGTGGTAAGTGCCCACTTAGAGTCTGTCAGGACCACACAAGTATATTATAGCAATAATAGCAAACATTTATTGCTTACTCTGCGCCTGGCTGTATTTTGTGTGTGCTGCTTCTCTCAATCCTTAAATCAGGCTGGCAATAGCATCTCTCACTTTTCAGATCAAAAACTAAAAAGGTGGGAACAAAAGAAGATCTTAACCCTCCTGGCTTTTTTCCCAAAGCCAGGAGGCAGGTCCTGAGTGGTGGATTTTGGACTACAGGTGAAGCACCCAGCAAACGGTCTGGCCCAGAGAAATGCTCAAGAGTAGGATGAAAAGACCGTGGGCTCCTTCCACTTCAAAAGGAAGGGTTTGGGACTGATGGACGCTGAAAAGTTTAGATCTTCATAATCCTCAACAGCTGCACTGCCAATGCACGCACAAAATGAGTGTGCTCTATATTTCCAGCCCTGTGATGAATATGAAGAGCCTGAAGAACTCATCTTCCTGGTCCCAAAGTACTTTAAAATATCTAATCCCTCAATCTTAAACACACATTTTATTGCTTTTTATTATACAATGATACATATTTACTATTGAAAATACAGATTAAAAATAGAAAATGATTCATAATATCACTATCCAGGTTTAAAAAATACTGTTCAACCTTATGTTGAAGAATCTGACTCATTTCTTATGCATGCATGTATTTCAAGCAAAACTGGACACTTCGGGCGCACCTTGTTTTTTTTTTTGAGACGGAGTCTCGCCCTGTCGCCCAGGCTGGAGTGCAGTGGCCGGATCTCAGCTCACTGCAAGCTCCGCCTCCTGGGTTTACGCCATTCTCCTGCCTCAGCCTCCTGAGTAGCTGGGACTACAAGCGCCCGCCACCTCGCCCGGCTAGTTTTTTTTTTTGAATTTTTTAGTAGAGACGGGGTTTCACCGTGTTAGCCAGGATGGTCTCGATCTCCTGACCTCATGATCCACCCGTCTCGGCCTCCCAAAGTGCTGGGATTACAGGCTTGAGCCACCGCGCCCGGCCCCGCACCTTGTTTTGTAATCTTTTTTTCTCCCAAATTAATATATAATCAATATCTTTTTGTATCAATCTTCAATCCTTTCTTCTGTCACTTATTTTTAACCTACTGTTAGGATATTCTGTAATTTATTAAAATGATCCCCCATTGTTGAATACTGAAGTTGATGATAAGAAAGTTCCAATCTTGTTGAGAAGACCAAGCCTGTGAGGAGTAGTTCCATGAAATTACAATTGGAACTTGCTATGTGCTGAGTGGCAGAAATGAAATAGAGTTCTGAAAGCCTGACATTCACTCGAATGAAGGGTGGTGGGGAGGCTTTAAAGAGTAGGTAGGGTTGGAGCCAAGCTTTGAGAGAGGGGCTGGATTTCCACAGGTTAAGAGATTGTATTGGAAATAGAAGAACCAGCAACAGTAAAGGTGCAGAGTCTAGGGGTTGGGTAGCTCTTTAGGCCCTGGGCAGGGTTCACATAGGGGACCAGCTCCAGAGAGGGTTAGAAAAGGAGGACAACAGATTTTAGAGTGGAAGGTAAGTGCAAGTCTGGCAAGAGTGAATTTTACCTTTTTGGGCAACAAGGAGCCACAGAGAGTTTTTGAGCAGGGTTGTGCCATGAGCAGATCTGGTTTTATGAAGTCACTGTACAAGCAGTTAGGGAGGGAAGAGAATGGCAGGAGATGGTATCTGAGGCAGGGAGACCTGTTAGAGGGTGGGGAACAAGTCCAGAGGAGGTGATGAGGCCTGGATGCAGGCAGTGGCAGGAGGCGAGGGAAATGGGTTGGATGTCACGGCTGGAGAGGGCCCGAAGGAGGAGCCCCTGAATGCACTAGCCCTTGGGGTTCATGAAGAGGGGAGCCTGCTGCCTGATACCTGGGGTCCTGGGAAGAGTTAATAGGCTGCCTGTGGGCGAGTTAATTGGTCCTCCAGTGGGGCTGACTCATCCCAGCATCCAAGCCAGTTATTACTAATGCTGGGGAGGGAGAGAGAGAGAAAATAAAACAAAAAGCAGAGCAGTGGGAATTCTGTCTGATTGAAAAGTTCCAGGGTTGGCCTCCCATTTCAGACAGGCAGGATTGGGAAGAGGGCCCTGCTGCGTGGGGGTGAATGGAAGGGGTGCGGCTGGTGGAAGTGACATTTCCATGACGCCTGCTTGAAACTCATCCATATCTGCCTTGTGGGGGTGCTTCTGGGGAGGGCTGGGTCTTTCCCTAAACAGCCTAGGTTTTCTAGTGACACCCAAGGCACACTCAGGGCAAGAGAGTGGGAGTGAAGATGTCTGCAACAGGGAAGAGAGGACCAGCAAAGGCCAGGGGTGCAAGGTCTGGTTCTGTTTACTTAAAAACTGGCTGAAGCCTCGGTCCCTTTGTTTGCCATTTCCTTGGATTTTAGATTTTTAGCATGCCGTGGTCAATTTCACTTTGCTGGGCGAGAAATCACTGGGAGCAGCCTTCCCAGTGCAGTAGAGTAGGGCTGTTGGGTAGAGGATGTGCCCTGGACAGTGCCCAGAGGTGCTGGCATAGGTGTAAATGGGTGTTGCCAGGTCCTCCCATCCTCTCCACCTCCTCCTTGGTATGGGCTCCTGCTGCCTTTTCCTGCAGCAGTGGTGGAGCAAACACTGTCCAGGGCTTACAGGACCCTGATTCCCACCCGAACTCGCTGGGGCACTTTGGCCGGGATGATTCCCCAGTGAGGGTCTCAGGTGTCTTATCAGGGTTCCTTTGTTACTTGAAGGCAGAGGGCTGAACCTGATAATGTTTGTGGCATTTTTCCAGCTCAATGTCCCTATATAGTCATTTTTCTCCCGTGTCATGCATTCAGGGAATGACATCTCTTGTTTCTATCTGGTCATCAGGGATCATGTGCAGGCCTTACCTTCAAAGTTGTGGAACTCAGTCCCAGCTAGACCTTGTGGGTCTAATTTGGATTGTAAAGAGTTTGTCCTCATAAAAGGGTGCTTTTGTGTCCTCTGGCTTTCAGTTTGGGATTCCAGTGGTCGATAGGCACAAGTGGGGTCTTATGTCGTGTGGCAGCCAAATAAGCTGCATCTTTGGGTTGCAGGGCTTGGTGTGGGAAGGGTGCCGCTAACACACACTGTGCCTTGAGTTCTGGGTGGATCACATCATGATACTGTCCCCATGCTTCCCATGCAAGGGTCACAGGCACCTCCCACTCATCTGCTGCCTAGGGCCAGTCCTATCGCCAACTTCATGTTTTGGGTCCAGGGCCTCCCCTCCAGAAATCCCACACATTGGCAAGGGAAAGCCAGCCTAAAATAAGGGCCAGGCCAACCTGAGGTGTGGTGGCCCAGGCCAAAGGGCTCCCCCTCATCTTGAGTGCATGGAACGCCTCCCTGTGAGGCTTATTTGGTGGCTCAGGCCAAAGGGCCCCTCCATCTTGAATGCCTGGAATGGCTCCCTGTGAGGTCTCAGATCCGGACATGGAACCTGAGGTGGGACATGGAGGAAATGGAGCAGAGGAGAAGGCATGAAGCCTGGACCCTGATGGAAGGGGAGGAAAAGAACAAACTGGGACTGCCACGATGGGGAAGGAAAGGCCCATGTGGAGGAGCATGGAGTCATCTGCTCATGAAGGAAAGGCAGGAATGGTGCAGAGGTGCTGGGGCTTCCGTGTGACTCCAAAGACCAAGCCCAGAGCTGTGTGTGGAGCCCATGAGAAGCAGAGATTTTCCAACAAAGGCGCATTTGTGGGCCTCCAGATGGAGGCCCTACCTTCTCAGCAAAAGAAGAAATCCCTCTCTCTTTGACCTCTCTCCCCTGCACAATTAGAAGGTTCTGAAGAGTGACTTCATTATTGATGGGTGAGTATATGTTTATTGGGCATCTGCGGTGTGCCAGACATTGTGTTGAGTGCTGGGTGCGGAGGTAGATGGAATATCTGGTTACTGCCCTCATGGGGCTTATAGTGGGGGAGAAAGTTAGGGCACACGTAAACACTAGAATGGATAGATATTGTGATTAGTGCATTGGAGAGAAAGAACAGGATGTTTCAAGAAAGGATAGCATGAAGTACTGCTGTGTGGGATCAGGAAGGGGGGGTGATGGTTAAGGGGAGGCCCAACGGATGATGGGAGTTACCCAGGTGAAGGGTTGTGGAGACAGAGAGCACAAGCGAGGGACAGGAGGCAGCTGGGCTCACGGCACTTAGGGCCCCAAGGAAGGCTGATGTGGGTGGCAGGGGGTAAAGGGGGTGCTGAGGTGAACCCAGCAAGGGCTGTGGACCAGGAAATAGGACTTTGTTCTGAGTGTGGTGGGAAGGCATGTGGCAGGCAGCCACCTTGAGGATGGGTTTCCTTCTCGCAAGTGCCAGAGCTCAGTGGCTGCTTTCTGGGAAGATGGCGACCAGGACGACTGGTGCAGGGCAAAGGGCATCAGGGAGACTCTTCCCTCCTCTGGGAATTGAGTTTCTCAGTCTCAAGCGGGCAGCATGGGAGGTCCCCAGACCTGCCCTAGAAAGCTCCCCCAAACCTGAGCAGTAGGCAGCAGCTTGGGGGTGCTGGGTTCATGTCCACCCTGAACTTGTGAATGTGACCTTATTTGGACGTAGGGTCTTTGCAGATGTAATCAAGTTAAGATGAGGCCACAGTGGATCAGGGTGGGTCCTAATCCAATAACTGGTGTGCTTATAAGAAAAGGGAAATTTGGACACAGACACACAGATGGAGAAGCCATGTGAAGATGGATGCAGAGGTCAGAGTGATGCTGCCACAAGCCAAGGATGGCCAGCACCCACCAGAAGCCAGGAGAGGCCCAAGCAGAGCCGCTCCTGGTACCTGCAGTGAGAGCATGGCCCTGCTGATAACTTAGCTTCAGACTTAGGACCTCCAGAACTGTGGCAGAATAAATCGCTGTTGTTCTGAGTCACCCAGTTTGTGGTGTTTTGTCACAGCAGCCCCAGGAAACAAATACAGTGGGCCCAGAAAGGGGAACCTGGTGTATTAAGCCTGTCCCACATGCTGGCCCACCAGCATTCATTATCTTGTTTACATGATACCTCAGAGAAGTTCCAATCATGGTCTTCATTTTACAGAAAAGCTGGATGGTCAGAGAGGTGCAGTGACATATTAAAAGCCCACAGAGACACAATAACAAGGCTTGGGTTTGAGCCCAGGTCTGAATTGGCCCCTGATCTTTCTGCACTGCCCGTCTGCAGAGCCTTGATGAAGAGTGATTCAAGGGGGTCAGACAATGATGCAGAATCGAGGCTCTGTGGCACTCATGTATTTACTGGTGGAATCCCATGCCTGGCATTTGTTTTAAAATGCCCTAAAAGAAAAAAGAGTGGGAATGGGGATAGATGAAAGAACAGCAGAGTGTTGGTAATCATAGAAGCTGGGTAATGGGCCCATGGGAGTTCATTGTATTATTCTTTTATGTTTGTGCATCTCTGAAAATATCCATAGCAAAAAACTTAAAAAGTAAGGCCAGAGAGATGCAAGCCTAAAAAAGAAAAAAGATTAAAAATAATGAGGACTCTGAAATCAGAGAGCACAGGACTGGGATCTCAGCTTCGCTGTTCATTAGCTGTGAGATGTTGGACAAGCCACTTGGCCACACTGAGCCTTGGTTTCCTCTGCTCTATGGGCTCTCACTAAGCAAAACCTCATGGGATGGTGAAGGAATCAAATGGTGGAATTCAAGTGCTCAGACCAGTGCCATGCACATAGGAGACATTCTAGAAATATTTGCATTATTATGGTTACCGAGTATGCACCTTACAGCAGCTCTTAAGAGTCAAGACTGTCTTCATTTTTGGTGAAATAGAGATGAGAATGAGGCTTAGAAGTGGAGAGACTTGTCTAAGATCCCAAAGCTAATAAGTGACAGAGACAGGCCTGACCCAGAAATCTCTCCCCGAGCTAACTGCTTCCATCACTCCCAGAGATACTCAGAGACCTGCTTTCATGCAGTGTTTAGGGCCTTTCCCACAAGGAAGCCAGCTTTCTTCCCCTTGGTTTAGGGATTGGGCCACGGAGGGGAAGGAAGATGAAGCCACCCCTGGCTGACCCTGGTGAGCTCTGGTCACTCCGTGTTTGCTCAGCTGCAGGGTGCAGGTGGCAGGAGCGGATGCTAAGCGCCAGCTGACATGCTTTCAAAGATGACAGGCCTGTGGTAATTGATGGTCAATGAGGGCCATGGCTCCATGCAAGTTGTTGATTTAAGGATGACATTGATCTGACACACTGGCCACAGCAGAAACAGCAAAACAAAGGAAGGCCAAACTGGAAACAGGCCTGGCCTCCCTTGGCCTCCGCTGCCTTGGCTCTGAGCCTTCCCAGAATGCTGTGCCCTGAGGCCTGGCCAGGATCCTGGTGCCCTGGAGCTCTGGGGTCAGCCAGGATAGAGGAAGTACCCAAGGTCCCCACCCATCTAGGTGCAGGCCAGGGAAAAAGTGAGAAGGAGCAGAGCGAGAGCAACCTCTAAGGTTCCCAGAGCTGTGCCCACACACTGTTTCCAGCCTTCCCCTGCCCAAGTTTCCATACCCTGGGAGCAAGGTGGAGGAGGGAGGGGCCTCCAGACTGTGTCCCACACAGCACGGTGGGCGCATTGGATGTGTCTGCTGAGGAGAGAAGATGCAGGGGACCTGGGAGGTAGGCAGGGGTGGGCTGGGGGACAAGAGAGGCAAGGCCTAGCAGCAGAGGCCTGGGTGTGAATTCAGGGCTCTAGCAGGAAACAGAATTCACTCCAGATGCTTCCAGTGAAGAGACAAGGTCATTGTGTGAGCAGCGTCAGGGAAACTCCCAAGAGATAAGGATGCTCTCATTGACTAGCAACAGTGGCACCACATGACCCTCCCTAAGGCTGAAGGGTCAGTGGGGGTGGGAGGGACAGTGCTAGCCGAACCCCAGGAGAGCCAGACTCACAGAAGAGGGTGCCAGCAGCCACTGCCTGGAAGGCGGCCTGAGCAGGAAGAAAGAGGGGAGGAAATGCACAAGCTCTCTCCTCACTCCTTTCTAGATCCTTGCCAGCTGCTGGAGGGAGCCACTGATGTAGTCAATAGGGGCCACCTCCCAGGCTGGAGCAGGGCAAGGGAAGGGCAAGGAACTGAGGGGCAGCCTGGGGAGAAGAGAGGATACCAGCACACCTCTTTTCTTTCCCTACAATGATGGCTGTCATAATCACTGCACAACCCCAAGGGGAGGATTATTGATAAGGTGTGTGACAGTCCCAGCACAAGGCTCCGCATGTGCTGGGTAGCTTCAAACTCTCCATCTCTCTTTTTCTGAAACATGCACACACACACTCCACATTTCCTAAAATCTCTGAATGACTGTCATAAAGAAGAAGGAGCGAACATGTTCTGGGAGGGCCAAGGGGGAGCCCGAGGACAAATTGTGTAGCTGTCAGAATTCTGTGGCTCCTGGAATAGGCATGCTCCAGGGGCACTGCCTCCTGCCATGGGAGCATGGTGCCCTTAACATGTGCCTGCTGTGTGTGAGCGAGGCTCATGTCGCATGCTCCCCATCCTCCAATCCACACCAGCTCTCAGGGCAGCTGATGGTCATGCCCTAGCTTTGCAGGTGAAGATGCTGGCCTCAAAGGGATGGGTGCTTCCTCAAGGTTGTCCTGGAGCCAGCCTTTATCAATCAGGATAAGCCAGGTTTTGCTGCTGTAACAACCCCCAGGGCTTGGTGGGTCAAGACAATAAGGTCTTGGCTCCTACTCATGTTATCTGTCCATCAGGGGTCGGCTGGGGGCTCTGCATCTTGCCATCCTTCCTCTGGGACATAGGCTGTCAAAACTGTAGCCATCTGAGGCATTGGTCTCATGCTGGAGATTTTGTTTGGCCTGGAGGTCACACACATCACTTCTGCTTACAGTTCATTGGTCGGACTGGTCACTTGCCCCTATCCAAGCAAAGGGGCCAGGATGGTCAGTCCTACTAAGTGTCCAGAAGGTGGAGAACTGGAACTATTAGAAGAACAGCATTAGTGGCTGCTACATGAGCCATGGCTTCCTTTCAGGGCTAGGGAACTCCAGGCGCAGAGCTCTTCCTGCTGCTACAAGGTCGACCCCACCCTGGCAGAGGCTGGTGGAGTGCCATGGCACAGTGGGAAAGGCTGGAGCAGGGACTGTCTCTCCATCTGGCCCCTGGGTGTCTATGGTCTGCAGAGCTCCATCCATAGTTCATGTTTTCTCTTTTTGGCCTTCTAATCCCTACCATGAGCTTCTGCAGCCCATCATTGATGAATCACAAACCCAGACCTCTTTCTGGAATTCCAGGTATGTTCATCCATGTGCCTAGTTGACATGTCCACTTGGATATCCAACAAGCTCCTACAACTGAACATGGCCTTTCTCCCAAATTGTCCTCGTGTCTAGTCATTCTTGTTTCAGTCAATGGTGTACGTATCCACCAGCCGTGGAAACCAGAAACTCCAGAGCCCTCCCTGCTTCCTTCTTCTGCCTGTCTCCACAGTAGGTCCTAAAGCCTGACCTCCTCCATAGCCACTGCCACCATCTCCAACCTGGAATAGGACAGCAGGCTCTTCCGTACCTTGTTCTTTCCAATCCATCTCCCTGCTGCCACAGGGATTTACAAAAATCTAGTTCAATGAATTCCCTAATTTTTAAAACCTTCAAGGGTCCCTTCACCCCAGTTTTAAATCCAAACTCCAAAACAGGGCACCTTTATGATCCAGGCTCCTGTGTCTTCTGCAGCCTCTTCTCTCCCCCACCCTGCACCCCACACCCCACACCCAACTCTGTCCCTTTGTGCACACTCTCTGTTTGTCGTGCAATGCCTTTCTCTGTTTCCTCTCTGTCTAGATGGCTATGGCTAATTCCTTCTCAACTTTTCCAACTCAGTTAACACATCATTTGTTTTAGGAAGCTTTTCTTAACAGTCCCCAAAGTAAGTGTGCCTCCTCTGCATTCTTGTAGACTCCTGTATATAAACATGCTATGGGAAGGCAGAGGGAGTGCTGCCCCTCCTCTCCCCTGTGTGTTCTTGGAGGGCAAGTTTGAGTCCAGAGCCCAGCACAAGGCTTGTCTGGCAGTCAATCAATTCTCATGAAAAAATAGGCAAGCTGGCCTACCCCCAAAGTCCCTCAACTGTGGTCTCAAATCACAGAGGGACCTTGGAAATCATGTAGCCTAATGATTCATTCCACAGATGAGAACTGTGAGGTTCATCGAGGAGGTGAAAGTTCTCGGTGAAGGAGTAAATATTGAATCTAGATTGGTGAACTTCCAAACAAAGACCACTGTATTTTTTTTTTTTTAACATTTTACTATGTCATGCAGAGTTTATTTCTTTTGTTGACTTTATACAGAAGCACTGAAAGTTCATGTGAAATCATTCATCAAATACAGACAAACAAAAAGAGAAAAGATGGAATTTGCTTAGTAATTGCACCGCCTAACCAGAGATAACCATTGCTGATTACTTGGCATGTTACCTTCCCTTCTTTTCCCTGGGCAGATAGATGTATGTCCATTTTTAAAAACAATACTATGATTACACTACAAATGTGTTTCACCCATGCTTTAAACATATTTGTAAGTCTCTATTCATATTTGTCAAAGACTGTATAGTTTTAATGTTTTTAGTTGCGCTACAATATAATTCAGTAATCAGACATGATTTTTGGATCTTAAAGTTGGTTCTATTTTTTGTTATTATAAACAGATCAATGAAGAACATCATTACAGTGAAAATTTGGCCAATTTTAATTATTGCTTTAGCATACATTCTTAGAATTTGAACTGAAGTAGAACTGGTGGAAGGATTTACACTTTTGTGTATTTTGCCAAATTGCCCTCCCAAAAGGTTGACTAATCAGAGTTTATATTTACCAGTTTATTGTACTGTCAAAGTGAGAGCAAACTCTTTGCACCAGAGATTGAAGGACCTGTCTTTGGTAGCAACTTTCCCTCAAGTCACATGTCTCAGTCTGGAGGTTGTAAACTGGAAGCCATGAACCATCTTCTTTTGAATCTATGATGTTTTAAAATATTTGAAGTAAAGCCAGGTGCAGTTGCTAACACCTGCACCTCCAGCTACTCAGGAGGCTGAGGCAGGAGGATAGCTTGAGTCCTGGAGTTTGAGGCCTCAGTGAGCTATGATTGTACAATGGCATTCTAGCTTAGGTGATACAGTGAGACTGTTTTTAAAATACACACACATATATATATATTATACTGGATGTGGTGGCTCACACCTGTAATCCCAGCACTTTGGGAGGCCGAGATGGGCAGATCACATGGGGTCAAGAGTTCAAGACCAGCCTGGCCAACATGGTGAAATCCCATCTCTACTAAAGATACAAAACTTAGCCAGGTGCAGTAGCGTGCACCTGTAATCCCAGCTATTCCGGAGGCTGAGGCAGGAGAATCACTTGAACCTGGGAGGTGGAGGTTGCAGTGAGCTGAGATAGCACCACTATACTCCAGCCTGGGTGACACAGCAAGACTCTGTCTCAAATATATATATTTGAATTAACAGCCAACTTTTTTCTCTTTTTTTTCTTATTAGACTTTAAGTACTAGGGTACATGTGCACAACCTGCGGATTTGTTACATATGTATACATGTGCCGTGTTGGTGTGAACAGCCAACTTTATGTATCAGTAAATTTCACCAAAAAAAAAAAAATCTGAATTTCTGGCCTCTACTTCTGAAGGGCATGTGCTCTCACAATTTGCCATAGTCTCTACCTTTCCCTGTTGCCACCCAGCCTGCTTCAGTCATTTACTTGCCGGGCCCCTCTAGGCGTTAGGATTTGTAGCCCCTCTCAGTTCCTTTTTCCCATTTAAAATTGGCCCACCAGCATAGAACACCATGCTCTTCATTCTGATTAACTACAAAATTAATTTTTTAAAAAACAAACCCTATCTGTAATAATAATATTCAGGTTAATCATTTAGGAAGCTGCTTCAGAGAAACCCCGAAAGTCTTTAACCAATATAAAATACCATGAATCACTTTGGACTCCACAGTGCATTATGTATTTAAAAACAGAAAATTAGACACAGGAGAATTCATCTTAACTTCATTAGATATGAAATATTAATTCTCTTCTGGCTTTCATATTATTTACATATTTAATAACATGTTAGCTACAGTCTTTGACTGAGAGCAATTAGAGGCCAGGGGCTGTCTCCTGCCTTAATCTTAAAGATGCCAAAATGTTTTGATATTGTGGGAAGAAGGGATTGCTAAGGAGAGTTGGATGCTGTTGCCTCCATTCCCTTCCTCATATGTCGTAATTAGTTAACCACGTATTTCTCTTAAACAGGATGTTGATGACTTTGCCTGACCCAGTGAGAATTACATTTCTCCATTCCCATCCCTTTCTCTGCTCTAGCTGGGAAGAGGAGATTGTGGCCATTTTGTTTTACTAAAACACAAAGACAAATGTTGATCCAATATTTTTGGATCCCTTTTTGCCTTTCTTAGGTCCTTTTAGAGCCTCAGTTTCCTCATAAGTAAAATTAGGGTAAAAGAACAAACGTGCTGGACTATTATGAGGGTAAAGGGGCTGAACGTGGAGGAACACACAGACCCACGTCTCACACGAGGCCGCTGCCTGGCTGGGGGTGGGTTCTTCCTTGCTGCATCAGTGAGCAGTGCCTTGGGCCTCTGCACCATCCTTGGTGCATCTCTGGACCTTAGCATGCGGCTCCTGTCATCACGTCACCAAGGGCCCACATGAGTGCTGTCAGAAGTTTGCAATGATGAATGTGTCTCTGGGAGTCACATCTGCAGTCACAGCAAGAGAATCAGGTGAGGCTATTCAGGCCTTGGGAGGCTGATGGGACAAGTTCAGCCTTGACCTGGGCCTGGGAGGGAGGGAGGGCTTGGACGGAGGCCCTAGAGAGAAGTAGTGTGTATGACGAGTGCACAGCATAGAGCTGGTTGGTGGCGAGATTGGTGCAGAGGGTCATAGAGAACAAGTCAGCCTGGTGATACAGGAGTGAAGGGATGGGCAGAGTCAGGGCTGGGGAGGTTCGATAGATTGCTTTTAAGACCAGAGAGTATCAAAGTTATAAGGGACCTTGGGAAAAGCCTAGAGTTGGGGATCATCACCCGGTGGCCCTAGACCAGATAGTGCACATTGCAGATATCTCTTTGGCTCACCTGTTGTTAACTATTATTATTACTTTTGTTAATTTTCAAAATCTTTTAGATACAGCCTGCATTTTCCAGTTACCCCCAGTCTCCTCCACTCCACCCATTGACGTGACTTACTGGTTCTAGCTTCCAACCATGCCCCTCTTTCGATTTGAAGAATGAGGGAACTGCAGTCTTATGAGTAGAAGCTGCTTGCTTGGGCTGCACACAGGGTGAGAGCCGCAGCGTGATTCCATGCCAGGCTGCCTGTCACGTGGTCCAGGGCCCTTGGAGGAGCTTGGATGGAGCCCTGTGGATGACAAGGAGCTCCTGCAGGCCCAGGGCAGAACATTGACGTCTGGGAATCCTGGGTATGCTACGGAGGAAATTGTGGGTTGCGGGTCGGCCCCAGTGGTGGCTGGAGCCCAGGCTGCTGTCTGGATCTCAGAACCCCATACCTCTCCATTAAGCACAGGCCTCCCTGGCAGGGGCTGGCTCACTGCAGCCAACATTGTTACCTCCCACACTGCTGCCTCCCTCTCTCCCTCCTCAACGGAGGGCCTTACGACTCTCTCCTCCACTCCTTAGTGGGACACTGAGACAACAGCGTGTCTCCTAATCACATCTCCACCTCCTGATAAAGACAGTTATCTGCAGAATCCCAGGCGGACTTTTAAAGAAAAGGGTCTCCCAGTTATTCTGGAATGAGACTTGGGTGGTTCATGGAGAACTGGGTGTGCAGAGTGCTCTCACCTTATACCCCAATTGAGTCTATCAGGATTAATGTCACGCTAATGAACGCAAGAATTAAGGATGATTTGTCGCTTGTTGTAAAGTGCTTCCAGGCATCACCAATACATCATGGACACTCTCCAGAAACAAGAACCCAGTGAGTCTGTGAGACGCTGTCTGGGGAATCAGGATCAGGAGAATCGCTTGGTTAACCTGCCCTGGGTGATGATTCCAGGAAGCAGTGGAGCCCAAGGCTAAGGCTCAGGCACACGGGAAATAAGTATGACACCCCAAACCATGCTGTAGGAGCAATGCTTCTCCTTCCCTGAAATCCTGAACCTTTATGCACATCCTCTCTGTTTTCAGCACTAGAGCCAGGGTTTGGGGGATAAAGGCTGAAGGAGAGTTTCCATCTTACAAATAGGGAAATTGAGTCAGAGGATCTGTGCAGCCTCAAATCTGTGGTAGTTAGAGAGCAGTTCTAGTTCTGGCCCTGCTACCTACATGCTGTGTGACCTAGGTTTGGTTAAGACCCTTCTCTGGGCCCCCGTGTTTCCCCATTCATAAAATGACAAGGTTAGAGTGGAAGATGTCTCTGCTAAAATTCTAACCCAACCCATGTGTTAGAGGGCATGTAGTTTTTTCTTTCTTTTCTTAAAAAAAAAGTTTTCTAAAACAGCTTTATTGAGAAATGATTTACATACCGTACAATTTGCCCATTTAAAGGATACAATTCAATGGTTTGGGGTATGTTCACAGATATGTGTAACCATCACAGTTTTAGAACATTATCATCATCTCAAAAAACCCCCTCTGTATCCTTTAACTATTACCTCCTTGTACCCCTGTCCTGCACCCCTAGCCCTAAGAAACCACTAAGCTCTTTTCTTTTCTTTTTTTTTCTGGATGCAGAGTCTCACTCTGTCACCTGGGGTGGAGTGGAGGTGCACGATCTCAGCTCACTGCAACCTCAGCCTCCCAGGTTCAAGCGATTCTTCTGCCTCAGGCTCCCCAGTAGCTGAGATTACAGGCATGCGCCACCATGCCCAGCTAATTTAAAAACTATTTTTAGTAGAGACGGGGTTTCACCATGTTGCCCAGGCTGGTTTTAAACTCCTGAGCTTAGGCAATCTGCTTGCCTTGATCTCCCAAAGCTCTGGGATTACAGGTATGAACCACCGTGCCTGGCCTCTATTTTTCATTTCTACAGATTTTTCATATGAACGAAATCATATAATATTTTGTGACTGTTTTTTAAACTTAGCCTAATGTTTTAAAAGTTCATCCACATTGTAGCATGAATCAGTACTTCATCCCTTTTTATGGCTAAATAATATTCCATTATGTAAAGATACCACATTTTCTTTGTCTTTTTGTCCTTTGATGCACATTTGGGTTGTTTCCACCTTTTGTCTATTATACGTAATGCTGCTATAAACATTCATGTGTGAGTTTCTGTATGGATATATGTTTTCATTTCTCTCAAGCATCTACTTAGGATTGAATTGCTGGGTCATATGGTAGCTTTATAGTTTAATCAGTTGAAGAGCTGCCATACAGTTTTCCAAAGTGGCCACACCATTTTAAACTCCCGTAAGTAGTGTATGAGGGTTTTAATTTCTTCACATCCGACACTGTTATCTGATTTTTTTTTTTTTTTTTTTTTGAGACGGAGTCTCGCTCTGCCGCCCAGGCTGGAGTGCAGTGGCCGGATCTCAGCTCACTGAAAGCTCCGCCTCCCGGATTTACGCCATTCTCCTGCCTCAGCCTCCCGAGTAGCTGGGACTACAGGCGCCCGCCACCTTGCCCGGCTAGTTTTTTGTATTTTTTAGTAGAGACGGGGTTTCACCATGTTAGCCAGGATGGTTTCGATCTCCTGACTTCGTGATCCGCCCAACTCGGCCTCCCAAAGTGCTGGGATTACAGGCTTGAGCCACCGCGCCCGGCCTGTTACCTGATTTTTAAATTCCAGCTGTGCTAGTGAGTATAAGTACTACGGTATCATGGTTTGGATTTGCACTTCCTTAATGACTAATAATATTGACTAGTAATATTGACCATCTTTTATGTGTGTATTGGCTATTTGTGTAACTTTTTTTGAAGTACAGATCTATTCAGATCTTTTGCATCTTTATTAATTGGGTAATTAGTCCTTTTATTATTGCATTGTAAGAATTCATTATATATTCTAGATTCAAATGTTTTATCAAATAATATATGATTTGCAAATATTTTCTCCAATTATGTGGGCTCTGTTTTCACTTCCTTGGTGGTGCCTTTTGAAGCACAAAAACTTAATTTTGATGAAGTTCAATTTATCTATTTTTTATTGCTTGTTCTTTTAATGTCATATCTAAGAATTATTTATCAAGTCCAAGATCATAAAGATTTACTCTTAGGTTTTCTTTTAAGAATTTTATAGTTTTGCTCTCTCATTTAGGTCTTTGCTCCATTTTGAGTTAATTTTGCATACGGTGTGAGGTAGGCATCTAACTTCATTCTTTTTTTTTTTTTTTTTTTTTGAGACAGGGTCTCACTTTGTCACCCAGGCTGGAGTACAGTGGGACGATCATGGCTGACTGCAGCCTTGACCTCCCTGGGCTCACATAATCCTCCAACTTCGGCCTACCGCTTCAGCCTCCTGAGTAGCTGGGACCAAGGTGCACACCATCAGCCCAGCTAATTTTTGTATTTTTTGTGGAGATAGGGATTTTGCCATGTTGCTCAGGCTGGTCCCAAACTCCTGGGCTCAAGCAATCTGCCTACCTCAGCCTCCCAAATAGCTGGAATTATAGGCATGAGCCACTGTGCCTGGCCTCTGACCTCATTCCTGGGCAGGTGCTTAGCCAGCTCTCCCAGCTCCGTTTTGTTGAAAGGACTATACCTATTGTCCCATGGAATTGTCACATTGTAACCCTTGTCCAAAATCTGTTGATAATAGGTTTACGGGTTTATTTTTGGACTTTTAAGTATATTTCATTGACATATATGTTTATCCTTATGCCAGGACCACACTGTCTCGATTACTGTTGTTTTGCAGTAAGTTTTGAAATCAGAAACCGTGAATCTTCCCACTTTGTGCTTCTTTTTCCCAGATTGTTTTGGCTCTTCTTTGTCCTGTCCAATTCCATATGAATTTTAGAATCAATTTCTCAGTTTCTACAAAAAATCCAGCTGGGATTCTGATAGAGATTGGTTTAAATCTGTAGATTGGTTTGGGGAGTGTTATCATCTTAACATTATTAAGTCTTTCAATTCATGAACGTGAGAATTTTTTTCTATTTATTTAGATCTTTAATTTCTTTCAACGATATTTTCTTGTTTTCAGAGTACAATTTTGCATTTCTCTTTTTAAGTTTATTCTTAAGTATTTTGTTCTTTTGATACTATTGCAAATGGAATTATTGTTTTCTTGACTTTATTTTGGATTCTTCATTGACAATATATAGAAAATGATTGGTTTTGTATATTGATCTTGTATCTTGCAACTTTGTTGAATTTGTTTACTAATTTTAATAGTTTTAGTGAATTCTTTAGGATTTTCTCTATATAAGGTCATGACGTCTTCATGTTTTGCTTCTTTCTTTCCAATCTGGATAAATTTTATTTCTTTTTCTTGCCTAATTACCCTAGCTAGAATCACCAGTACAATGTTGAATAGGACTGGTAAAACTAGACATCCTTGCCTTGTTCCTGATCTTGGGAGGAAAGCACCTTGTCTTTTACCCTTAAATATGAAGTAAGACTGGGCATAGTGGATCACACCTATAATCTCAACACTTTGAAAGGCCGAGGCAGGTGGATCTCCTGAGTTCAGGAGTTTGAGACCAGTCTGGGCAACTGGGCAACATGACAAAACTCTGTCTCTACTAAATAAATAAATAAATAAATAAATAAATAAGCCAGGTGTGGTGGCATGCACCTGTAGTCCCTGCTACTTGGGGAGCTGAGGTGGGAGGTTGAGGCTGCGGTGAACCATGTTTGTGTCACTATATTCCAGCTTGGGTGACAAAGACAGTCCCTGTTTCAAAAAAAAAATGATGATAGCTGTGGGTTTTTCACAGACACTCTTTGTCAGACTGGGGAAGTTCTTTTCTATTCCTAATTTGTTTCATGTTTTTGATCATGAAATTGTTCATGTTTTTTCAAATGATTTTTATGCATCTGTTGAGATGGCCATGTGATTTTTGTTTTGTTCTGTTGATACAATGTATTATATTAATTGACTTTTCAGATGTTAAACCAATTTTGTGTATCTGGGATAAATCTCAGTTAGTCCATGGTATATGATTCTTTTTTATATGTTGCTGGATTTGGTTTGCTAGTATTTTGCTGAAGATCTGATTATTGTATCTATATTTATAAGTGATATTGCTCTGTGATTTTCTTGTAATGTTTTTGGGTTTGGTATCGGGGTAATACTGGCTTCATAAAATGAGTTGAGAGTGTTCCCTCCTCCTCTATGTTTTTGGAAGAGTTTATGAAAATTGGTATTGGTTGTTTTCTGAATGATTGGTAGAAGACAGTGGTGAAGAGATCAGAGTTTGGGGTTTTCTTGGTGGGTAGTTTAAAAATTACTGATTCAGTCTCTTTACTTCTTATATAGGTCGATTCAGGTTGTTTATAGAGGCATATAATTTTGTGTGTGGGCCCTTGCACAGTTAAAAGCCTTTTGTGGGGCCTGAGCTCAGTGGATCATGGATCACTGCAGTTACTGGTAAGTCCATAGGAGTCTTCTGGTTAGGTAAATATATGGCTTAGACAGAAAGTGAGATGTAATTTGGGCATCTCAGTCCTCTGGAGACTGGAGAAGATCCTGCAGGTAGGTCTGCATCCTGAGTGCAGCAGGCAGGGTTGGGGGAGAAAGGCTATTTTAGGGAGCTGAAGTGGGAGGGATGGGGTGCATATTGTGATTCTATCTAGAAGGATTGCTGCGGCAGGGCCCTCCAGCTAGTCTAGCTGGTGCCTTCCTGACATGTGTACATCCCTTCCATCCACACTCCCTCCCAAGTAGTGGCTGTGTCCCTAGCACTCTGGGGATTGTTCAGCACCACGGAGGAAGGGAACCTCTCTTATTATCATGTATCCCCAGCTCCCTGTAGAGGGTGGATGTACATGGCAGGGGGTCCAGGTGGCCCAGAAGGTTCTCAGGATTACTTTTGAATGGAAGAATGGTCAGAACTGCCTCCGGTTTCTTGTCTCCTGGGAGTCAGCAGGTATACCTGGCCTGAAGCCAGAAAGTCAAAGGGGTCCAACAGTATCCAAAAGCCCACTTTTCTCAGTAAATGTGCATTGGGTGTCTTACCCATCAAACATGGATCTAGAAACCCTTATCACTCTCTGTACCATATGCAAAGCACTGTGGAAGATAACATAATGTGAGGTGCCTGGTCCCTGTCCTTGAGATGCTGACAATGTAGTTGCTGGAAAAACACCAGCAGATTCAGTTGAATGAGTCCTTAGATGGCCTCTCAATCTCAGCCCTGTAATGATCACCATTGTTGTTCCTGTATTCCTGGTTCCAGTAAGAGTGCCCAGCATGCTGATGCTGATTGGTGCAGGGACTGCATAAGAAGGCCTTTCAGCCCTCTGGGCTCTTCTCATTCTCCACTTTTCTTGATGGGTGGTCCAATTTCTGAAAACATGCCCAGCTTCTACTTTGTACTTCTGCAATTTTCTGCCTCAGCCAAGTCATAACTGTTTCCTCACCACCCCCACCCCCTGGGACATTGTCCTGGCAGTCTTCAGCCTCTGGTCTCAGTCCCATACCCTCTCAGGAAAGGTAAATGGGACACATACACATACACATGTGCACACACATGAAATTTCTCGATTTTCCCACCAAGTGGAGAGCCTCCAAGTCCCATTGCTTACCATCCACTGTGGCTTAGGGGCTGGAGAATTTGGTAGCCTCTTCTTGAGACAACATTTACACATTGATCTCAGAGGGAGGCATTTTGGAAAAATGCCAAAAGACTTAGCCTAGTTTGGCTGAGCTAACCTGAGAGCTGGGTGTTACCTCAGGCACCGTTGGAGAAACAGGCTCCATAGGGGAGCCATGGGGGTGGTTATTCTCTGTTCAGGAACTGGAGTCAGTCTCCGTTAGGTGTGTGAATGCTGAGCGGTGGAGGAGGAAGTGTCATCCTTACCATCTCAGGCCCAGGCTGGGGTGTGTTAAAGGTGGCTCCTGCCTGCTGGGGGAGGCTGGCAACTCTCTCAAAGCAGCGAGCCCAGATTCTACAACCTATCTTTGCGCAGTGCAGGCTTCCGATCTTGCGGATGGGGACTGAAAGTTCTGCCCTCACACTCCTTTGGCATTTCAGCCCGGACCCAGGTGCCAATGTCCTGGGTTGGCAGGCAATCTGGGCAAGCCTGAGATGGCCCCACTCTGTGAAAAGTCAGCCAGTTAGTCAACAATATTAGGTGGTACTGACTCTGTGCCAGGTATACTCTCATCTGTGGTTCTCAACCAGGGGCTATTTTGTGCCCCTCCCCCCAACCTTACCCACCAGGGGACATTTGGCAATGTCTGGAGACATTTTTGATTGACACAGCTGGGAGGCAGTGGCTACTACTGGCATCTAATGGGTAGAGACCGGGGATGCTGCTACACATTCTACAAAGCACGGAATCTGTCTCCACAGCAAAGCACAATCTGCCCCAAGATGTGAACAATGCTGGGCTTGGGAAAGCCTGCTCTGCACAGTGGGCTCCCAGAGGTGACAGATCTGGACAAAATCCCTACCCTCAGAAAAGCTAGGTGCTAGTGGGGATGGACAGATCATCTCAGAGCAGGTCCCTGTCCTCCAAGTGGTGCCCTGAAGGTAGTTCATTTGTTAGTTTCCCCCTTAAGTTTTTTCATTCACTTGTTCAATCTTCACAGTTTGAGGTTTTTTCTTGGGATGCAGAAATGGCATGAATCTGGTGTTTCCCCTTAAGCAGCCCATGTTCAGCGAGGAACCAACGCACACACATCAACATACACATACACAAACACACACAAATGCACATATGCATACATGTACATGCACATGCACACATGCATGCATACACATGCACATGCACACACACGCATGTGTGCATGCAGTTCCAACACTATGCAATAAGAGATGAGGTGGATGAATATCTGGAGACTGCAAGTGAGGAGGGTTTTGTAGCTCAGCCTTGAGGGGTGTCAAGGAATGGTTCCTGGGGGAAGTGAGCTGAATTTTAAAGGACAGGAAGACTCAGTAGGGGGAAAAGCTATTCCCCTCAGAAAGAACTAACTCTGTGTAGAAACCCATGGGCAAGAGAGTTCAATTTCCTGCAGGCTCCGTGGAGCAGCCAGAGCTTGACTGCAGAGGCTGCTCTAGCCCTCTGCAGCAATCCACACTAATCGCTCCTTCCTCCTGCGATAAGGCATCCCCTCTCCCCTCTGCCCCACAGCCCCTCCCCCATCGCACCTTAAACTCATCTGTGAAATTGCATTTCTCACCCTCTCTGCCTCCAGCCCCTCCATCACTGCCAGGAGAGGCCATCAGTTCCCTGACCCAGCCCTAGCCCTCAGATGGGAGTCAGATGGTGGCCTCAATTATTTTCCTAACAACCAGAAGGATTTGGAGGAGAGGTAGAGCAGGAAAGGTAAGAGAATGTGGCCTCCAGGGGCTTGAAATTGGACAGAGTGCCTTTTTATACCTCTTGACTGCCTTTGGTATCTTCTCTCTCATATGTAAACAGCATTAAACATAATGAAAGGCCAAGCCCTGGAAGGCCTTGCTATAGAGTCCACTGGGGAGAGAATCAAAAGATGCTCACAGCTGGTTGCCCTGGGAAGGGTCTAGTGGAAGATGCTAGGGGTCTGGGGTTAGCAAAAATGGATCTTTGTCATGGTTGTTTCATTGTCTTGCTGGGTGACCTCAGGTAAATTACTTCACCTTTCTGGGCCACAAGCACCTCTGCTGTGAAATTTGGAGGGAACCCATCCCCAGGGCTGGTGTATCATATAACAATAACATCTGGTGACATCACTGGCCTTTAATAGACAGGACCAAAGCACAGAATTTGAAAGGAAATATGCCTACATTTCTTCCTTCTCCCCTACTGCCCATGTTCCCCAGAGGTATTAGTGGCCACAGCTGATAGCTGATGAATCCAGCTGAGGTCGATAGGATACATCAGCATTCTCCAGATAAACTCGATGTGTTCATGCTCCTGTACCTTAACCTATGCCATTCCATTGCCCGGAATGCCCCTCCTGCCCTCTCCCCACCCTTCCCAAAGGGGATATTCTATCAAGGTCTAGCTAAGAAGGCCTCCCCTCTGGGACACCTCCTTGACCTTCCCTGGTTGCTGTCTCTTCTGGCCCCCAACAAACTTTGCTTGCTCCTCTGTTCCATCTTCAATGTTGTTTACTTTTGTGTCCCTGGCCTGTAACAAAAATCCAATAGCTCAGAGTGTGTCCCACCATGGTGCAGCAACTCACATTTCATCAGCGGGTGAGCTGTGACTGTCAATAAAGCATTGCAGCTAATGACTTTGGCATGGATCTGGGCATTTCTATGCCATGACTTCTCCCTTTCACTTGTAGCCAGGACACAGAGATCACAAGAGAGGGCTGTGCATTGGAAAGTTGTTACTCCTATGTATCTTGGAGGAGGAAAGGATGGACCCTGTGTACTGGCAAAGACTGGTTGGAGACATAATCACGGGCACCTTCAGCTGGGCTCATTTAATTGCTACGGATAGAGACCTGCTCAAGCACCTGTTGAAAAATGTTTATTGGAGAATACGAGGCTATCATGGGGTTCTAGATGCAGAACTTGCATCCTAGTGGGGCCTCACAGGATTGAGCCCAGTAAGGAATTACAGTGCTGTGTGGAGCAGCTTCTTCTGTTCAGGTGTTACTGCTTCTCCCCGCACACTGGTTCTGCCCTACTCCATCCTCAGATTGGCTTCCTTCTTTTGCTCATAACTTCCACTCCCTGGAAACTTGGGTTTGTCAAAGTCCAATTTGGCTGAGCTTCTCCATTACATTCCTGTGAACTTTGGGCTCCTGGTCCTTCTGTTATCTCTCACAGTTTCCTAGTTCCTTGGATCTCAATTTCTAAGAAAGGAATTTATAATCCAACTCAATACAACAAAGGTTGCCGACCAATGAATGGATGCAGTACTCTTGGATCAGCACCAGGACTTGGTGTCTGGGGGGTCAGGGTCAGGTGGTACAGAAGATGATCTTTTAGATAATGGTGGTTGGGGTGAGGCAGATTATTTTAAAGGGGGTTAGGAGTATTCTACAACACTGGTTTTTATACACGAGTAGCTACTGTGCAGCATATGATAGCTAAAAGCATGTGAGGATGGATGGATGGATGGATGGATGGATGGATGGATGGATGGATGAAGTGTGGATGATGGATAATGGATGGTAGAGTGGAATCTCTTTGGCAGACAGTTGAAATGGTTCTATAGCACCACTTTCTAGATCACAGTTTATAATGCAAGAGAAAAGGAGATTTTACATCCATATACACACACATAATTTTATATATGTATGGATAGATATATAGATATAGATGTATTTAATAGTAAGTCATATCTGCTTAACCAGAGCCATACACGGCCACATGCTGTGCAGAGGAACCAAAGGTGGATACCATGTGTGGCTTTGGGGAGGACTAGTGTAAAGTCAACCAGTGTCCAAGGCATGGCCTTGGGAGAGAGAGGACCACAACTGCTACGCACTGACCAAGTAGTCTTCGGGTGTGGACCAGGATCTTCTGGCCTTCAAAAACCCTTTATAACCCACAAACAGCAGCTTCATCCTGTCACCATCCAGGCTCAAGGTGAGTCATGTGTTCCCACTGTATCAATTTGACACTCCCCATGTGGCATTGGAAGGTTGCATGTGTACAACATTATCAGTCACACTCCCTCCACTGCTTTGGCCACACCTCCTCCCTGCTATCCCACACACTGTCTTTTCTAGCTTCAGCCTTAAGTACTGGCCAACGATGTTGGCATGCTTAGGATACACCAGGTACTGTGCTTTTCGCTTTGCTCATATCATAGTGTTTTAAGCTTTACAATAACCCTAAAGGGTAGTGGTTATTCTCCTCATTTTACAGATGAAGAAACTAAGGCCCAGGGACTTCAACCAACCGTAAGCAATAGTCAATAAGCAGAAGAGCCTCTTCTGTGCTGACTTGTATGGACTTCCAGCCTTGCTTATTCTCCTTTTGCAGGCTCAACCTTATCTAGACTTTAAGAGACAGCCCTTTTTGTACTTCCTCCCACCCCGCACCCTCACCTCTTATTCTTATTAAGTTTAAAGTACCAAAATGATGCAATTAAAACCTATATTGCCTCCCGGCCTTTCACTTGTGCCCATGAAATATCTAAGACCCAATGTTCAGAGGTGAATACACACTTCTTCTTCTCTCCTTCAGAGCTGGGCAGTATTCAAACTCAACATAGACCGGTGGATGGAGAGGCGGTTGTGGTGGAGGCAAGAGCTATGGCTGAGTCTACGTCCCTAGTTTTGTAATGACTGATGACGGTTGCGAGTTCTGTACAGCATCTCACCAGGCCTCTATTGGCCCTGCCATTGGATGGAGATGACCCTTGTGTCCTGCTGACCGCACTGGATCACATCATCTCCCCATCTAGCTTCAAAAATAATCTAATTAAGACATCTGTTAATTCTAAGCTGTTTCCTTTTCTGGCCTCTGGGGGCCTCAGTTCCCTCGTCTATAAAATGGAGAGATCTCTTTCTACTGGCTGGCTCTGCGAACTTGGGGGAGGTGGTGCCACGCATGGGGCTCGGGTGCTTTTCTTCCACCGGCTGCTAAAGGGGATGCCCTTGGAAGGCAGTCATTTCAGCTACTAGCTTGCGCTGTCTTGGCCTGGCCTCCAAACCTCTGGATGTGAAACCTTTAACCTCTTATCCAGATGTGCTGTTCTGCTGTCAAACAGTTACAAGTTTGGGAATATCTGTATAAAAGCTGGCCAAAACTGAGGCCATAACCACCACACCCCCAAACCAGAGATTTATGCTCACTGACCAAGATTTATGAAATTGCCACCTTATGAATAGTTCACGGGCATTCAGGGTCAGCTGAAGGTTTTTAGAGGAACATTTGGGAGTAATTTTGGAAACATTTTGCTTCTTTCCTTTTTCTTTGCAAGTGGTAAGAGGAGAGGGAGAAAAGCCCTGAAATCTTCCCTCCCACACGGCTAAGGAGGGGAAAGCAGGACTCTGTAGTCCCTGGCTCCACCTGGCAGAATTTATAGTCTGCAGCTTGCAAATTACTGGAGGGAATATGGAAACCTGGGTCATGATGTGGGAGAGAACATTCCCCAGTGCTGACGTGGATTTCCCTGTGCCAGAGAACCAGAGATGGGGTAATTGAAGCTCATGTGCCAAATGGTTATAGCAAAGGTAATCTCCATGGCAGCATTTGAAATTTTCCCAGTGTACAGGGAGGAGGGTGGTGGCGGGGAAGTCAGACACTGATGAATGAGACAGAATCAGGGATGCTTGGGCTTGGACCCATACAAGGTCCCAGGGTTTCCAGAAACTTATAACTAAGTTGGGCCCTTACTCACAAAGTGGGGTCCTCATTGGGTAGTAGAAGTAGGAAGAAGGCGAGCCTAAAGCATAATCTCAGCAAAGGGAGGGACTCTGCCTTTTCAGCACCATATCCCTGGCTTCAAGCATGGCTCCTGCCACTTAGGAGATCTTTAATATTTTTTGTTCAATGGATGAATGAATGAATGATGCGTGAATAAATGGATGACTCTAGAATAAGTGAATTGACAGTTCTGTTGTGTTCCACCTGTGTTCATCTCATGGCTTACACCTTGGCTTGCCCAGAAGATAGCGGTCAGAATAATGAGGTGATGCTCAACTATGTCATTCAGAAGGCAGTAGAAATAATGAAAGGTATTTAATGGTTAGCATAACAGTTTCCTGTCTTCAAGTTTCTGAAGGCAGCAGACACTAGTGAGTTAGAGTTAAGGCCAATGCCTAGAACTCAGAGGCAGATCTGGGGTCCCCCAATATCACTGCTCACATTGATTGAGTGCTTCATATGTGCAGGGCATACTTTTGCTATTGCAGATGATAGACACTAAGGCTTAGGGAGTATATAGGTTTCCTGGGCTGCTGTCACAAATGACCACAAACTTGGTGACTTTAAACAACAGAAATGTACTGTCTTACAGTTCTGAATGTCAGAAATCCAAAATCAAGATAGCAGGGCCAGGTGCGGTGGCTCATGCCTGTAATCCCAGCACTTTGGGAGGCCAAGGTGGGTGGATCGCCTGAGGTCAGGAGTTTGAGACCAGCCTGGCCAACATGGTGAAACCCAGTCTCTGCTAAAAATACAAAAAATTTAGCTGGGCCAGGTGGCAGATGCTCGTAATCCCAGCACTTGGGAGGCTGAGGCAGGAGAATCCCTTGAACCCAGGAGGCAGAGGTTGCAGTGAGCCGAGATCGGGCCATTGCACTCCAGCCTGGGCAACAAGAGCAAAACTTCATTTCAAAAAAAAAAAAAAAAAAAAAAAAAGATGGTAGGGTTGCATTCTGTTTGACAGCTTTAGGGAAGAATCCTTCCTTGCCTCTCCTAGCTCCTGGTGGCTGTTGGCAATCCTGGCACTGTTCTTGGCTGTGGACTCATCACTGCAGTCTCTGCCTGTCTTCTCAATGCGCCTGCTCCTCTGTGTCTTTGATTTGGATTGAGGGTACTTCTGACAGTCCAATGCTGACTATCCACCAATCCTTCCTTTCAATTACATCTCTGCAAAGGACTCTTTTTTTTTTTTTTTTTTTTTTTGCAGACGGAGTCCTCGCTCTGGTCGCCCAGGCCTGGGAGTGCAGTGGCGGATCTCAGCTCACTGCAAGCTACCGCCTCCCGGGTCCACGACATTCTCCTGGCCTCAGCCTCCCGCGAGCTAGCCTGCGGACTACAGGCCGCCGCCATCTTGCCCGGCTAATTTTTTGTATTTTTTAAGTGGGAGACGGGTGTTTCACTGTGTTAGCCAGCGGATGCGTCTCGACCTCCTGACCTTGTGATCCGCCCGCCTTGGCCTCCCAAAGTGCTGGGATTACAGGCTTGAGCCACCGCGCCCGGCCTACATCTGCAAAGACTCTTATCCCACATAAGGTCACATGCACATGCTCTGAGTATGGGGGTGTTATGGACTGGGTGTCTGCTTCCCCCCAAAATTCATATGTTGAAGTCCTAACCCCCAGTGTAATAGCACTTGGAGATGAGGCCTTTGTGAGGTGCTTAGGGTTAAGGGAGGTCATGAAGGTAGGGCTCTTGTGATGGGATTAGTGCTCTTGTTACTGGAGAGACCAGACCAGAGAGCTTGCAGGAAGAAGAGGCCATGTGAGCAGAGTGAGAACTTGGCTACCATGAGCCCATGCGAAGAAGCCTCAGGATGAAAGCTACCTGACCAACACCTTGATTTTGGACTCTTCTAGAGCATGGGAAATAAATTTCTGTTGTTTTATAAGCTACCCAGTCTATAGTATTTTTTTAATGGCAACCTGAGCTGGCTAATACAGGAACTACCATTCAACACACTATGGAGCAGGCCAGTGGTGGTCAGGGGCAGTGGTCAGGGGCAGCCAATGCTCCTCTTCTCTTCCCCATGGAAGCCTTTCAGAGCCTTTCTGACTTTCCGGCATAGACACCGCTTCCCAAGGAGGCATTGAGTTCTTATGAGGGGGTTCAATGGGCTCCACAGATCTGGGACAATGTGATGGGGTCCCCTTGAATTCTGTGATTGCATGGTAGCCCCTGGACCATGCCCCTTGCCTTTTGTCCACTGGCAGCAGGCTCAAAACCACCAGGCAAAGTAACCACTGGCAGTGGAACTGAAGGCACGTGTCTAGCATTTATGGAGGATGGCACCTTCTATGGGAGCCTGACTCATGACCTCTGTATTTTTGGCCCGGAGAAAGGGCTGGTCTGAGCTGTGGCTATCAGTCTTCTAGTATTAAAGGGTCAGTACACAGAAGGTGGTTATAAATCACCCAGAGTAAGCTGGAAAGTGAGTGGAACCTTTCTGCCTCTTTTGGAAGACTCAACCTGGGGAAAACACCATTTCATGTCGAGGGTGGGAGGGGGAGGTATCTTAGAGCCCTGGGCTTGGCCAAATGTGAAGTCAGCGCACCCTCCCAACCTCCCCCAAATCCATCCTTCCCCCTGGCCTCCCCTGGCATCTATAATTCCGTTTGTTGTGCTCGCAAACACCGTGTTGGAAGATTTCATGCTAATGAAAGGGTTTCTTGATTAGGTTACGCTGTTACTGTAAATGTTCCCTCATTATCTATGTTATGGTAGGAATTTGAAAAAGTATAAATTGAGCGTCTTGCATAATTTATAAAACCTGAATGTTTCCTAATTAGTTCGGTTAGGTTAATGATGGTGCAGCGTCACTTCTTCCCGGTCCCGTTAATGACCTTTCCACTCTTCATTTTGAACACTTTGTGTTATTTGCAAGTTCCCTCCCAACACAAATCCAAAAACCAGCTTCCGGAGTGTGGCCCCAGCTAGCCTCTGATGGAAGGATGAAATGCCTTGCAGAATGTGAATGGCTCCTTTTTTCTCTGCACGTCACCCACCCGGCTTTGAGGCCAAGAGGCAGCCTGTTTAAAGGTTGGCCAGCCCAAATTTGGCTCAGGCCAATCCCCTGAAGAATGCCGGTGAAGTGCATTTGTCTAGAGACTGGTGCTGTCCCCCATTAGCAGCTAGAGAAGTGAAAATGCTGGAGGAGGTGGGGAGGGAAAAACCCTCTCAAAAGGATTCTAAAATAACATTTTGCATCCTCAAGTAATTCCCAGTTCTCCCTGGCAACCATTCATTTCTTCCGAACAGCAGAAATTTGCAATATGAAAGTGGATTGGCTTCTCCCTCCCTTGGGGCCCCTGTATCTCTTCATCCAGCGCCTTGGGTAAAAAGCAATGCATACGTTTACAATATAAATGTGATTTAATCGACCTCCCTGTCAGGGAGAAATGGCAAGCATATCAAACAAGACCAAGATGTTAGAAAGAAAAATCATAAATTATTCCAGTGACGAGTTTCGGAGCCGCCTCCTGGACTACTAGATGATGCTATATAAGGCTGTTCCTTGAAACAATAATTAAGATAATTCTGTATGACAAGGAGAAAAATGTCCAGCTTTGTATGAAATGTGCTTCATGTTAGCAAGCTGAATGCTTGGTATTGATTACTCTCTCCCCACAATCTCCCCCACCCAGCCACTGTGGTTCAAGGCTAAAATTAATTGAATGATGCAACATTTCTTTTCTCGAATCCTTATTTACCGTACATGCCTCCTAGAAGCCATGCAAAGTGGGCTGGTCTCTAATTCTCTAAATTGATCTCTTCCTTTGGCAGTGTCTGGGAGAATGCTAACATGTACACACACACACTCACACACATCCTCGGCTGGGTGTCCATTGTTCTCCTCTCTGGAAGGCATGATTCCCCCCTCAGGCAGATTTGAGGGACATATCAGTACAGCAGAGCTCTCACTATTCTGTTATTAGGCAACTGTGAGGCTCTCCTACAGAAATATGGCCACTGCCAGAGGTCCCTCAATACAAACAGCTGCAGATGGGACTGGCTCCCCCCACTCGCCACCCTTCCCCTGCTTGCAGTCCATAGAACAGCATCTGGCCTCTGTCTAGCAGAACATCCATTTTCCCCCCTCCCCTTTCCAACCTCCCAGAGTATGGTGTGGATCAAGGAAGGGCCCCTTCACTCTCCCCTCTCCTATTCTAGCTGCCATATCCTGAGACAGTCGTCCCCCCTCCTATGAGAGGCACTGGGCAATTCCTGGCAGAGAGAGATGGTTTATGGCCTCGGCTCTGCTGGTCTTTCCGAGGCTCTATTTCCTCTTGACTGCAGTTGCTGCCGCAGTGGTGGCTGGGAGAGAGAGCGAGGCACAACTTCAGGTAGTTAATCCACAGTACATCCCCTGGGCTCCTGCAGCAACGCTGATGCCTTCCGCTGCCTGGAGAAGCTGAGAGAGTAGTGACAAAGGTAGCGACTGCAGGCAAGGGGCCCACGGGCAGGGGTCTGCCCCAGGCTGGGGCTGGATTCCAGCATCTCTGGGCTTGCTGGGTTACTGAACAGTGCCCTTCCCACCCTGAACCCAGCTTCTTCACTGCAGAAGGTGGTGGGGATTCAAGGTGGAAGCCGGTGATGGGCTTGACATGTTGTGCACAATCAATGATTTAAAAAAAAAATCAGAGACATTTGGGCAATTGTGCGTTGAGTAAATGGCTCTTGGTTTGACAGTCCTGTTTGTGACAACCCAAAGCCTTGTCCCCAGGGAGCCATCCTTTCCAGAATGATGGCAGAGAAGGACTCTTGTCTTTTGCCCTGGGTGCGAGGGGTTGGTTGTGGTTCCACTAAGCCCTGAGGTGCCATTCTTTGGGGACAGGCACCGAAGGTGCCCATGGACCCCCTGCCTTAGTCTTCCCCAGGAGACATGGCATCATCACTCAGCTGTAGCCACAGCTCATGAAGCCAGATGGTGACAAGCACATTGCACGGAGGCTGAAGTGGGTGGGCTGGGAAAAAAGGCAGCGCGGGTGCCCAGAGCTGACTGCTATGGGAGAGGTAGCTGCCTATGTGGGCTCAGAGTCGGGGGTGAGTATAGAAGACAGGATAGGGAGAAAGCAGGCAGCCAGTGGGAGCTGGACCCATGGAGCATTAGTAACCCATTAACGCCTACCCTTAAATTAGCAGATCACTACAACACTAAAGGCTACACTCCAGGACAAGGGCCATGTGGATCTTGTCCACTCTCCCAGAGCTGAGTACAGGGCCCAGCACATACTAGTGCTCAATACAGGAGTGGAGTGATAAGTGAGGGCCCAGGAATCCCTGCTGAGGGGAGTGGGTGCCAAGGCATTGGTCTGGAGGACTCAGAGGCCATTGCACCTTGAGAACGGGTTGTTGAAAGGCAACATGAAGAGGCTGTTTGCAGCCAGTTTCTCTCCCCACTCTCCCTCTGGGCAGTGAGGGGGGCTAGTGCAGCATCCAGAAGCCTTGAGTCTCACTTTTGCTGGGAGCCTCACATCTGGCACGAGGCCTGAGCCAAGCAGTGTCTGAACTTGTCCTCCTCTGACCCCAGATGATCCATCAAATCCTTAGGCATCTCTGAATCCCTGTGCAGCCTGGTACCCTGTAGGAGCTCAACAAGGACTCCTGAGTGGTTGGCTGCTTGACGAAGAAGCAGCCCTTCTCTGTTGATGAAAGAGCAATTAAGACTTTAGGAGTCTGCAGTCTAGACAGGGAGCTGTCAAGTCTCACATAAGTGGGTCTGGGAACTGGTAATAGGAGATTAGGGGGGCTTCTGGAGAAGAGAAGCTGCTTTAGAGGTGAGCAGGAGGGAGCCTGGGGGCAGGTCCCGGAGGGCGGGTCCTGTGCATTGCTCAGAGGGAGCCAGTGTGTAGAAAGTTCCAGCCCCTCTGCCTGTCTGCTCTGTGTGTCTTACAGGCTTGTTTTTACACTGCTTTCTTTAATGACTTCTCACCACAGTCAAAACAACTCTCCTGTCAACTTATTACCTTAAAAATAGTTGAAAAGATGACACTTGGGTAGAAAGTGCTTTAAAAGAACAGCTACTTTCCCACATGCTCCTCTAGCTCTGCCTCGGAGAAGAGTCTTGTGTTTGCAGAGCTGGGTTTTAATCCCAGCTGTATCTCCAGGTGTGACCTTGGCCAAGTCATGGTACCTCTTGGAGCCTCAGATTCTTCCACTGTAAAACACGGTTAAAGCTCATTGGTGCATAGGAATAGATCATTTCCAACGTGTAACTCCACACCTGCTCAGCCCATTCTCTCACGCAGCAGCCTGGGAAGGCTTCCTGGAGGAGGTGGCAGAGAAGCTAGATGCTGCATAAAAGCCAGGGCCAGCGAGTCTGACCACTGCAAGCTGAGCTTTTGTAGGACTCCCAGCAGTAAGCCTGGGTGGCATCCATTCCTCAGTTCCTGGACCTTCTCATCATTGCCTACGTCCCCATCCAGGAAGCATCCATCCCTGTACCCTTCCCTCTGCCTTGCTTCTCTGGTCCTCAGAACAACTCCCTGCCACCTGCACCCTCCTGGCTGGGAGAAGGGTACAGCCTCAGCTCTTAGAATTTGGAAGACTTTTAATTGCTGTCTTTTGTCCATGGAGATTAGAGTGACTCCAGCTTGGAGACAATTAGTAAATTATTATGATTAGTTTCCATTTGTGTGGTGCTAGCCTTTGAGAATCTCAGCTGATTTAATCGGGGTTGGTTAATGGGAGCGCTAGCAGTTCCCCTCACTCCCGACGTGCCTTGGAAACCAAGAGTGAATCCATGGACCGTGTTCACAGGAGTTCAGCATTTTGTGCTGGAGTAAGACCGTCTGCATCACAGGATGCCTTGTGCTCATGGCTTTCCCCATGGGTCTTTGGGGAGCTGAAGAACTGGAGAGAGTGGGACGTGGGGACGTGGGCCTGGATGGGATGTCAGGGACCTGGTGTGTTTGCCTGGAAAGGGCATCACTGCCCCATGCTCCCACAGTTCTCCTTACCCCACAGCCCACACCACCACTTCCTCCCTCCTCCCCCACTTCACCTTTTCTCTTCAGGTAGACTCTAGTCCAGTGGTTTGCAGACTTTGACCTGTGTCAGAATCACCTGGGGCACTTGTCAAAACCGATTGCTGGGCCCCACTTCCAGGGTCTCTGATTCAGTGGAGGAGGGGCAGGGCTTGAGAATCTGAATTCCTAGAAGTTCCCAGGTGCTGCTGCTGCTTCTGGTCCAAAGACCACCATTTGAGAGTCATCTTGTCTTATGGTTTTCAATCCTGGGTGAACATTCGAATCCCTTGGGGAGTTTTTAAACTGATCATTTCCCAGCCCTCTGACCAGGCTGGGTTCTGGTGGGCTGAAGCAGGGTCAGGGTAGATATTTTTTAAAGATTCTCCAGGTGACTCTGATGTGCACTTTGGGTTGAGTGGGGGCCCTTTCCTGGAATGTAGGCCTGTTTCCAGGGGAACTCTCGCCCAGTTGCTGAGAGGTTCAGCTTGGATTAGCAATAGCTAGCAGGATGTGGACACCTGGGTGCTGGCTTTACTACCTGCTTCTGAGTGTTGACTTCCGATGCCCAAGTCTACCTTTCCTTCCTGTCCCATTCTTTCTTTCTTTTACTTTCTTGCAGCACCTCTTTCATCTGCCTCTCTTTCTTCCCCCTGTAACTAGTTTAGTGAAGATGCCACACAGTGGAGTGGAGTTATTACATGGTTTTGTTTTCTCCTGTCCCTCTCACTCTGTTGACTCCTTTTGTCCCATAACTTCTGGCCACTTTCATGTATCAGGACCTCCTCTGGTCTGACACAAAACAGCAGTCTCACCGCTGAGTCAAACCTGTCTCCATGGAGTGGGGAAGGAGAAACAGGCTTTTCGTCTTGAGGCCACTCTTCTTCCTCCTTTCTTGGGTTTTCCAGGATGGGAAGGGTGGAGACCGTCTTGCTTCACTTGCCTCCTCTCAGTGAGATGGCCAGCTTTTGCTTGGGCTGGATAAAGCTGCATCTGCCTGGTGTGCATCTGCCCATCCCATTGGTGGCCCCTCTCTAGTGGTAGTCTCCATGCAGAAGGTGAGTGTGGGTTCTTCAGGGGCAGTGTCCAGCTTCACTTTGCCTCCCTCATTCCTGAGTGTGCCCCCAGGAAGGACCTCATCTGGGTGGCAGCCACCTGGGCAGCCCACACGTCCCGCCCCAGCTCTAACTTCTGTGCTTGTGTATGTGGAGCCTCAAGGTCCTCTCCATGGGTTCTTTCTCCTGGGAAAGCCAGGAAGCATGGGGTCAGTGATCCCAGCCCTCTAAGCTTTGGTCTGTTTTCATTTTGCAAGTGCAGGCCTCTACAGCAAGCTGCAGCCTCCTTCCTGCAGAGACTGCCAGACAAGAAGGCACCACTTCCTGTGTTCACATTCCGGGGGAGTATGCTATGCCCTTCCCTAGGCCGCGCTTCCCACTTCCGCATTCAGCCAGCATCCAGCTGGGGTGGGGAGGCGCTGATCTCCTTTTCCTGGAGTCATTCCTGTCTCTAGGCATGATTCTCCTGGAGGCCTTTCTCCTGCCTGACTTAGGGGAGGAGGGCATTTTTCTCACCATGAATTCTGCCCTTGCGCAAGTCCATACGACTCAGCAGTTTTCTCTCTTGCCTCTCCTGAGTGCTTCCAGATTGGGACAGGGGCGAGAAGAAGCAGAGGGCACTTGGTGGTCGTCCCATAGACAGCCAGCTGGCCCTGCTTGTCAATAGCTTTCTCAGCGTGGAGTTGGTGTTTCTTCATCACATTATGGGCCCAAGTAGCCAACCCCAGACCCATAGGAGGGTCCCACTCAGCTTCCTCTTGTCTTCCCACCCAGTGGTCTTCCTCCCCATTATGTCCTCCCTACTTTCCTATCCTGGACATTCAGTGAGCCTGACTCTGTCCCAGGCCCTGCTTTAAACCCTGGGGGGCATAGATATGGGACAGCTCCCAGTGCACTCGTACAGAGGTGGCAGAATGCTCCAACAGTTACCAGTCACCATCCCACATCTGCCAGGAGCTCCTGCTCTGCCGAGTGACCAGGCCGTGATACTAGAGTGGTCGGACTCTAGTGGAGGCAAGCCCAGGGATGTGGAAACACAGGGCAGGGCCAACTCACCAACTTTGGGGGTTTAGGGTAAGCTTCCTGGCTTGGAAGAGGTGGTGTCTGAGTGGGACCTTGAAGGATGAGTAGGAGTTTGCCACTCAGACACAAGAAGAACATTTTATGTTGAGGGATTGAAGCATGAAAGCGGGGGCTGAATGCAAAGATGCTGGGTGTGACTGGAGCATAGAGGAGATGACATTATGGGAAGGCATGAGGGACAGGCAGGGAGCAGGTCACGAAACGTCCTGGGGACTGTGCCACAGTAGGGAGCACTTCCCAGAAACATGTCAGAGTGAGCTGTTGGGCAGTCCTCCCTCCACCCCAAGGCTTCTGTTTTGAAGGGCCTAGTTGGACACTTTCTTCACATGGTGGCAGCCCTTAAGCTGCAAGCACTTGAGTCACCAGCATTTCTGAGAAGGGAGGACTTCCCACATTGATTGCAGCAGAGCAGGTGGGGGTGATAGGTGGGCAGCAGAGACCTGAGCAGGATGGAGGACGAGGCAGCTCCCTTTGGGTCCTATCTCCAATAGAAGGGACATGAGCATCAGGACAATTCCTGGCTTGGTTTGCCTGGGGAAGTCTTTGACTAAAATACCGGCAGCAGAAGTCTTGGCTGGGAATGAGGAATCCACAGGACTCGAATGATTTACCTAAAAGAAAAAGCAGAACAGGGATTATTTTTTTTTGGAGGTGGGACTCTGGCATGACATTTTAAAAATGCATATTTCCATTTCTCATGTTCCATGAGCATATGTTGCTTTTCAAGAAGGAAAAAGCCCACGTTAGTTCCCCAGCTATTTCACCAGTGCCTATTTATCTTGTGCCAGTCTTCAGAGACCCTACTGGTACAGGGATACGCTAGACAGGGCAGCCCTCGCCTTCCCAGAGTGCAACCCTCTCTCGCAGTTAGTGGGCACCTGCCGTGGTGGGTCTAGGTGCACTTCCTGCATCACCTCACTCATCTTGACAATGACTCTTGAGGATGGGTATAATTAACCTCAACCTCCAGATGAAGGTCCTGAAGCTCAGAGCAGTTCAATCACTTGGCTGAGGTCGCACAGTTAGGGAACTAACCACACTGGGTTTCCAGTCCATATGAGCTTGACTCCAAAGGCTGGGCCATTTGATGCTGATTCTTTTGGTCTCTTGGGCTCCTATGCAGTGGGCTCCTATGCAGGCCTGCCCCTTTGTACCTTGGGTACGCCTGGGAAAGTCTTACAGCTTCTCTAGGCCTCAGTATCTCCACATATAAACTAGGAATAATTACATCTCCCTCCCAGGCTCATTATGAGGCATAGAGAGGTGTGATGAACACACGTTACTCAGGACAGTGCCTGTCACTGGATGCCTGGCTAATGAGGGCTTCTAATCATGGTGCGGGACGATGTGAGTTGGTGTTGATTCCCTGCTTCTATTACAAGAAAGAATCCACCTCTGTCTGTTTCCAGTTCCTGGCTTCAGAAGATACAGGTCCTGGGCTTCCTCAAGCTCCTAAACTCAGACACAGGGGAGGGATCTGTATGGGAAAGGCAGTGACCTCCCTGTCCTGTTTCCCCCGTCACTGCCTCCTGGCTTCCCACCCTGTCCTGGTTCCCCCATCACTGCCCCCTGGCTTCCCTCCCTGTCCTGGTTTCCCCATCACTGCCCCCTGGCTTCCCATGGCTGTTCCTTCTCAGGCCCAGGCTCAACCCAATCCCGGGTCTCTAGCCCAGACATGGTCCTTCAGCATGGAACGTCAACCCCATTCACAGGTGGTCTTAAGATTAGTTACAAAGACCAAGGCCAGGGTGAGTCTGGAGCAACCATGTGTTCAATGCTCCTGCTGCTGTAAGTCTTGGATTTGGGACCTGTTTTCTCCAGGTGCTCCATACACATCACCCACACCCACTGCTTGGAACACAGGATGTTTGCCCTACTGGTTCCCTTCCAAGATGACAACCATAAACTCTGCAGTCTGAAGGAGACCCTCTGTTTCTGGAGGGTTACCAGAAGGTTGTGCTGCCCATTCATCTCCCAGAAGAGCCCGCGCCTTTCCTTCATTTAAAGTCAGACCATCCCCTGCCTTGCCGTGTGTTCTGTTCCAGGTAGCATTGCCTCACCGCCCAGCTCCACTTATGTATGGTATCATGGGCTTGTGCTGAAGGCAGGATGTTGGGAGAAGCAGCCCTTAAGTAGCTAGTTATTGTGCCTGTTGCAGGAGGAAGAGTGCCAAGGAAATTGCTGGGAGACATTTTTCTCACCTTTAGAACCAGGAAAAGGAGGGCCAATTATGGAGAGTTCCTTTTTATCTATGGAAACCAGGTTGAATGAGACTGTGTCTTCCTCTCTGCTTTGTCTGCTAGGAAGCACAGAGCCCAATGCATAGCCCATTTCTAGGAGGTTCCCAGGACTGAAGCATCGACACCATGGTGTATAACCTCGCCCTTGTCTAATGATTGACCGGAGCCTGCTGGTTCCCAGAACTGCTCTTTGTGCTGTCCTTTGGGGTCCAGCTCTGCATCTGACTTGGTTCTCCCCAGCCCCATCAAGCCAGCTGGAGAGCAGGACCTCCCTGGGTTCTGGCTGCTTCTCTTTCCAGGAGACCTGTGTCTTCCTGGCATCCCAACAGCCATGGTTGACATTTCACGTTTCCATGGGAACAGAGTCTGACTGTAGCCAGACAACTAACTAGAGAGGCTGAGGAGGAGTGTGTGTGAGTGTGTGTTGTGTCTGAGGCTGCTCTTGGAGCCCAGGGATCTTGTGCACTTCCCTTCGGCTTGCAGTGGCTGCAGCAGCCTCCTCTTGGTGGTAATCATGGCCCATTTGCAGCTCCTACATCTCCATCGCTGACATAATATTGCACCGGGGTCCATCCATCTGCATAATCATCTTAACCTGCTCCCACAAGAGAGTTTAAAAGGTCTGGGCTGTTGGAAAATGACCATAAAGGCTGAACGCAGATACCTTTAGCAGCAACGCCAACATCTATCACAGGGTAATTAGAGGCAGGGAGTGAGGGCTCCAGGCCCTGCGTCGGGGAACTGTGTGGGGCTGCGTCTGCTCTGACTGTTGAAAAGAAAGGGAGGGAAAGACCCAAGAAGGCAGTCCAGGAAGGAGAAGAGCAGTTTCTGCAGCAATAAGAGGATTTCTCTTTACTGGAGGGTGTGCAGCTTCTCCAAGGGGAAGGAGCTTTGCCTGAGACTGTTTAGGGACTCCTAGGACCTCTGTTCACACACTGCATTCATCATGGTTTTCTGATACTAGAAAAATAATGACCAGGACTGTTCCTTCTTACTGTGTTCTAGGTCCCAAATTCTGGGTACTGTGTGGTCTCAAACAAGTGCCCTTTTCTCTCTGTTATCCCATTTTTCTATTTGTAAAATTAGGGGATTGGATAAATCTGTCAGGTTCCAAACTCTTGATTTGTGGAACCCTGGGGCTCACTGGCAGAGATGGGAAGAGGAAAGGGGGTAGGCAGGGGTGAGACCCACCTCCTTTACCCCAACCACATTGGCTTTTGTTTCATTGGTCCTACATTCAGTTTTCTAAGGAAGGTTATACATGAAGAACAGTTTTCTGCTGCCAGAAGCACTGGACCACCACTGGGCTCCAAGATCACTTAGAGTCTCTCGTGTTTGTGTGGTAAAGGTACTAGGTTCGGAAAACCAGATTTTGCTACGTCCTTTAACAAGTGTGTGTTTCATAACTAGTTTTATTGTGCTGAATTTGATATCTCCAGAAAAACAGTCACATCTGTGCAGACAGGGAGTGCGACTTGAGGGAGTGTGAGGATGCCACGGAATCAGACGCAGAGGGGCAAGAACGGCTCTTGCAAAGCAGTGACCAGGGGCCAACTACCCACAGCCCACCTCCCCAGGCCCACCGGGGCTCCAAGTCATTGGGAATGCCCCAGGCAGGGGAGATGGCTGTCCTCCCTGTGTTCAATCAGCAGAGCTGTTTTCTTCTGGGTCCCCCGCCCTCCTTGGCTGTCATCTCTGAGCGGGGTGCGCAGCCCTCTGGCTCCGATCCACATGGAGCCTGGTCATCTCCTTCTGGCATCCGTCAACTGCCTGAGCTGTCGGTGGAGGCTACTGTGGCCTCTCTGTTGCTGACCTCTTGCTCCCCAGCCTCTTGAAAACTCCCTGCGATTTGTCTCTGGTCCTCCTGCAGTCTCCCCGTCTTCCCCTGGGGTCGGGGGTCTCAGGCTCTCAAGTCTGTAAGGCTCACTGTATCCGCTGCCTCATTTGCCAGGCACTTCAAGCTCCAAGGCTCCCCTCCTTCCTCACCTTTGGGTCTTTGAAAATTTTGCGCCCCTATATTCTAAGGTGATCCTGGTCATTGACAGTCCAGGGAGAGAAACTGCTGAAAGCATTTCCCCTTGTTTGGAGGGTCCACTGCTGTCCCTTCTAAACTCTGGAGTTTTTCCACACCTCCTCCTTTTCATCACCTTTTAGATGCCTCCTGAAACCTGAAGTCTGGCTTATGGAGTGCTCCCTGTGTGAGGTTCAGTGCTGGTGTCTGTGAGGCTTTAACCAAGGTATACATTTAAAAAAAAAAAAAAAGAAAGAAAGAAAGAAAGAAAAGAAACTTTTTTTCTGTCTGACCCTCTATCTGTGTCAGCCCAGGCCTGGGGAAAGGTGAGGGCAGACTGGGTGGGTTTTCCAATCTGGTCATCCCAGAAACTCAGAAACAGCACTCCTTTAGTGCTCCCTGCACACCCAGGCTATGCTGGCCAGATGTGTCTCTCTGGTCTCTGTTGGACTCCAGCCCAGCCTGTTCTCCTTGGCAGCAGCTCCTGGCCTGCTCTGCAGAAGGGGCAGCTATTTCAAACCAGGCAAAGGGCCCTGGATGTGGCCTTTTAAAGAAAAGATGATGGTAGCTCTCTTCCCAGGCAGCACCACCGCGGTCTCACAGAGCACCTGGCAGCCCCCTTCAGAGTCCACACATTGCCTGCAAGGATTGCTGGTTTTCAGTTCCTTCTCAAAACTTTGCCTTGGGACAGTGGCTGGGTCAGAGGCTAAGGCTCTCTTGGGGTATCCTTTGCCCAAGTGCAGTTCCTCCCACTAAGCCACAGTGTAATCTCTGAAAGAGTCTGCCCAGGCTGGGGCTGGCGGGTCACCTATTTATTTTAATAGTGCAATCCCTTTTGGGACGACTGTAAGCAGAGGCCCCAGTGAAAGACATCTGAAAACAAGTTGCCTGGAAGCAAGCCTCTTGGAGGACCATAGGGGGGTGGATTCTGGAGTCTTCTCTTATCGTGCACCCATGCCTCCCCCACTCCCACTCACATTGGCCTAGTCCATGACCCTCCCTTCCTTCTTGAGGAGATCAGCCTTCCAGACTCCTGGAGGCTCTGGCATGGGACGTGCCACAGGTGACCCTACAAGCCAGGTCTCTGATTCTCAGTCCACTTCTCATCACTCCTGCTGAAGCCACATGTCCCTCAGCAGGTACATTAACTAGAGGACCCTTGTTGTGACTGTGGAGGTCTGGCAGTTACATGGAGGCCCAAACAAACTCTGGCAAGATACTATGGGGTGCTAGAGGAAGTAACTTCCTGGGAGGCAAGAGACCTGCTTGTGGTCTCAGATCTGCTAAGCGGCTGTGTGATGTTGGATGAGCAGCTTGCCCTCTCTGGGCCTTGGCACCTCTAGTTCTACAGTGAGTGGATTGACTCTGGGAAGTGTCAAGGCCTCTTCAGGGTCCCTCTGCTCTAGGTAATGTCAGGATCTTTCTCGAGGCATGAGGGAGAAGCTTGTGGCAGCAGACAAGAGCACGTGGAGCAGGACGGGATGACCCTGGTATTCCCGTGGAAGAAGGACCATGACAGCTCCTTCTCCCCACATGGTCTTGTCTCGGGGCCCCAGAGTGAGTGCAGTGTGGGGCCTGCCTGCTGCCCCTCCTGGAAGCCCTCGCTGGGGCAGTGAGCAGTTCCATGCTCTGTATCTTCATTCCATGGTTCTTCCTAGGGATCCACTTGTGACAAATGCCTCCCTGATGGGAAGTGGGCAGGAAACATCTGCCGAAGTGCAGAAAGTCGGCCCTCCACATGTAGCAAAGTCCCACCTATTCATGTTGGCACCAACCTGGGCAGGTATGAAGTGACAGGAGGAAGCTCAGCACCTGCTGTCAGGCCATGTAGACTGGCGGGACAGGCAGCAGTACCTGCTGCTGAGGTCATGAATCTTAGTCCCCTCCCTCAGCTGGTGACACAAATCACTTGTCCCACAGCTGCTTCCACGATCCATTCTGTGGGGCTGGTGGAAACTCATCACCTCGGCTCCTCTGGGGTTGTCCTCCTGCCTCTCAGATTACCCCTCTGGGCATGGTTCATCCCAGGAGTCAGAGGGAGGGTCCTCTGGGTATCACCCCTCAGGCCCCTGGGCCCTCACTCTCCCTGCCTGTAAGGCCCCTTCAGGGCACAGCCTGCCCTCTGCTGCCTTCTAGACTTGACTAAGGCACAAGGCTCCTTTCCCCAGCCCTGGCCCCCAGAGGTCTCCCCAGGAGCCTTTGCTGTAGGCTGTTGCTCAGCAGGAGAAGAGAAGGCAGGGTCCCTCTCTCAAGGAACAGCTTTCACTACTCTCCTCCCTCCAGCTTGGGGAAATCTCCTTTTGGTTTGGGAGCAATACTTCCACATTTACGTTTCTTCCAAGATCCCTTGCTTCTTGCTAAGAGCCTGGCTGTCCTGCTTTCTTTCTCCGCAAAGCCTCCACATTTTCTAACAGATTTATGCCTGTGGAAACAAAAGCCAGGACATCCCGTGGGTGCCTTCTGCTTTCCCCTGTGCAGCTGGTGTCTTGTGAAACAAGGGTGCACAGCGGGAAGGGACAGGAAAGGGAGAACAGAAAACTCAGGAAAGGGAGAGCAGAAAACTCAGGAATGAACAGGCCATCTGAGATGGGATTTTAAAGTAGTATCTGGGTACCATCCCGGATACTATGTTCCCATGTAGAAGCACATGTGAACATGAGTGCCTGCCCCTAGGCTTGTGACTAAGGTCCCCATGAAACAAGCAGAGCTCAGATATAAACTGGATTCTGCAGTGCCACCCAGGCCCCAGGGTGGGGACAGGACAGGACAGGTCCTTGGCTGTATAACCGGGAGCCAACCATGATACGAAGCCATACTTGGGTCATGCAGGATGTCCACAGAAGCCTCAGTCCTGCGGTGGTATGCAGAGAGAGCATAGCCAGATCCTGTGAAGCAGGAGGGCAGTAGAAACCTAGCCTGAAATGCAGAAGAGAGGAGCAGAGGTGGAGTCTGGGAATGGCCCCAGATGGGGTATGGTTTTGCAGGTCAGGCTCAGGAATTCAAGCCTGGTCCTCAGGCAGTAGGGAGCCATGGGTGGTTTTTGAACACGGATGTGAGTGGTGAGAGACAGGAAAGGTCCTGAGTGATTTTAAAGAGAAGGGTGGAACGGGTAATCACTGAGCTGGGAGTGGTTTGGAAGGCTTCCCGAAGGACTCATTCATTCATTCATTCATTAACTCAACAAAGGCTTATCTAGCACCTTCCATGTGCCAGACACTGCTCATGGTGATGAATGTAATAGAGTGTCTTCCCCATGGCACTTACATTGTGGGTGGGAAATGGGCAAACCTTAACCAACATATAAACATGCATTCCAGGTGGTGATGCAGGCTCAGAAGATATCATTGCAGGGTAAGGAGACTGAGAGTGAGAGGGGATGCTCTTCCAACTAGGGCAGCCGGAGGAAGCTTCTAGAGGGGGTGGTATTGGAGTAGAGACCTGAAGAGAATGTGGGGGTTGATTTGTCCTAAAGAATGCATTGGCTTTGCTCAGCTCTGATGGACAGGGAGTGTGAGTGAAGCCTTCGGGGAGGAGTTCATGGGAGCTGCAACCCGCCAGTCCTGCTGCTGCAGAGACTCTGTGGGGGTGAGCTTTGAGTGGTGAGGTTGGAAAGGAGACAGTGCTGTTTGGATGAGAGTTCTAAGGCTGGGTTGAGGACTTCAGTCTTGTTTGGTGAGCCTCAGAAGGCTGCTGTGCAGGAGGTGAGCAATGGAATGAAAAGCCCTTGGGTCTCTGCAGAAGGCTCCCTTCCAAAATTACAGTGGGTTGGCCAGTGCAGGGACCCAGGAGCAGACTGAGCATGCCCAGAGAGCCCCCTCCTTTGCAATTACTACAAGCCCCAGCACAGGGCAAGGCCAGACCCCTTGGGGATCGTCTCCATATCAAAGGGGAGATTAGCTCCAAGTCCCTAACGATGCTGGATGTGCTGGCCACACTCACCAGTGCCGCCTCCTCTGAGACTGTCAGCTTTATATCTGCTTCTTTTTATCAATACAGGCAAATAATTCTCTAGACATTTATCATTTTAAACTGTCACAGTCCAGTGCCTTTCCCGAGGACCACAATCAATACTGATCTCAGTTTGAATACTTTTCTGACAAGGTTCCTATTTGTAGATTCACAAGTAGAACTAATGTGTGTTAAAGCTATTCAGTTTGGCATTTTGCAGCTCCATTGACACATTAAATATAGGCGTTCACCACGACGATTAACCTTACAACTATTAAGTAATAAAAATCCTGCATACATATTTATCAGCTGAACTTCCTATTCCGGCATGATGCCTTTCCCGACGAGGCCTTCCCATGATGGGAAACCAGAGAAGGTGGAGGTGGCTGCTGGAGAGATGAGCTCACTCTTTGCAGAGAATGTCAGGAGGGATGTGGGGATCTTTGGGCCACAGTGTTGGTGGGAGGAGGGGAAGCTGCTCTGGGGATGGAGGCCCAGATGGAGCTGAAGCTGACGGGGTACTGAGGTGGGTAGCAGCAGAGCTGAGATGTTCTAGGATGGTGGATCCAGCTGCTCTCTGGGATGAGATCCCAGACTTCCTCATTCTTGGTGCTTCTGAATAGGTATCCTTTCTCTTCTTGGGCCTTAGTTTCCTCCTCCGCATAATGGGGTCAGACTAGAATGCCTCCTGGCCTTTTTATAAGGTCATGGCATGCATACAGTAGGATAAAATTCATAAAGCCTACAGCATCAACAGGCAAGCAGTGACCAGATTAGGAGACCCTGGGTGCCCCAGAACCTCCTCTGGTGATCAGGAGGGTTAAGGCGATTGACAGCTCAGTGAGTGGGGCACACCAGTGGGGACTATCAGGTAGATGAGCTCAGATGTCCCTTTTGCAGTGGATGCTTGGTGACTCTGTCTCCCTGCTTATTGATGTGGAACTCTGCTTCCTGGATCTGTCTTTCCTGGACCAGAATCCAGAGGGACCCTGAGTACCTGTCTATTTCCTGGCACAGGGGTACATGGGCCCCAGTATCCTGGATGTGAGCTGAGGCAGCGGCAGGGCAGACATCTGCTCATGTCTACTGCCATTCTGAGCAGTTGGTGCCCAGGCCCTTCCCATGACTAATAATATGAGTTGGAGGGCTTCATAATGGGACAGACGAAGGGTTCTAGAATCAGCACTCCCAAATCCAGACACCTTGCCAGCCTTGGGGGCATCTATCTTGCTTTACCATTGGTCCATATTTGTGAGCTCTGGCTCAGTCCCAGGCCCAGGGCCAGCTGGGGTTGGGAAGTGGGTAAGTGACAGCAGGACATACCATGTAGTGGCGGAAAGAAGGAGTCTCCACACAATTGCAGCACATAGCAGTCAATGTCCGGTGAGAAAAGGGGACAGAGATCAGAGTGGGCTGCCTGGAGGAAAGAGCCTCTGCTTCTAGACTCACTGGACAAGCCAGGATTCGTCAGGCAAAGAGTGGAAAGGAGTATTGTCGGCAGGAGCATGGCACGTGAGAGGGGACCCTGTGGTGGCTATGCGGGGTGCCCTGAAGACCTCGCTGTGGGAGCACAGCCCCATGAGAGCTCCAGCTGCCATGTTCTGATGTCGCCGCTGTGTCTATGCTCCCAGCCGGTGACTGAGTGCACAGGTGTGTCCCAGTAGACAAGGGCCGTGCCCTGACCCCTAGATTTGGCCTTGCCAAGCCTTCTTGAGACCTGCATAGCATATTTTCTTCACTCATGGTCAGACTTGCTCTGGGATCTGGCGGCAGCTCTCCCAGCCTTTCCTCACCCCCTCTCCATTTTCTCGCACATGGACGTTTCCCTAATAAATTCCTCACACGTTGCATCCCATATGGGTGTCTGCTTCTTGTAGGACCCAGACTAACACAAGCAGGAAGTGCTTCAGGAATTGAAGGGAGTTTATTCTGGCCTCTGGGTAAAGTGTGAGGGTGAAATTGTGATTTCCATTTTACAACAAGGGAACAAAGCCTCCACAAAGTTCTAGATGCAAAATACTTTTTAAACTGCAACATGACTTCTGAAGATAGGCCCTGTTGATGGCTGTGGAAGGGGTTAGGTGCTGGAGCAGCCACTTCCTGGAAACCTGAAGGCGCACTTTCCATCTCATAAAATCCCCCCGGTGGAGAAAGGGAAGTGCACTTGTGTCCGTGACCGCTGGAGGAGAGAGGGGCTCAGATATGCACCACCTTTGGTGCATCGACTTTGGGTCTGGGATGGGAACCCAGGTCTGTCTGACGGCAAAGTGTGTCCTAATCTTCTGGGGTGTCTAGATGCTGTTCATGTGCCAAGGGACAATCAAAACCTGTCACCTCGGCTCCAGTTGGCGGGAGGATACTTCCACCCACACTCCAGTTGAAATAGCAGGAAATGCTGTCAGGCTGACTGACCTGGGATGTGAAGTTGTATAGAGAAAAGGCAACTCTCCATTTTTAAAATTTATTTAAAATTTAATTTTATTTAGTTACTTTTTTAGAGACAGGGCTTTGCTCTGTCACCCAGGCTGGAGTGCAGGGTCGCGATCATAGCTCACTGCAGCTTTGACCTTTGACCTCCTGGACTAAGCTATCCTTCTGCCTTGGCCTCCTGAGTAGGAAAGACTGCAGGTGTGCACCACCATGCCCACCATGCCAGCTAATTTTTTATTTTTTATTTTATTTTATTTTTTAGAGATCGAATCTTGTTATGTTGCCCAGGCTGGTCTTGGACTCCTGGACTCAAGCAATCCTCCTGCCTCAGCCTTCCAAAGTGCTGGGATTACTGGCGTGAGCCACTGTGCCGGGCCGTGACTCTCTAGAGCGGGCCACAGAACCCCCACACAGCTGAGAGATGTGTAGACAACTTTTGCAGCACCATGGTTTTGCTCAAGACTTGGCCTCCTCCTGCACGCCCAGAGTCGGAGGGTTGGGGCACACTGGCTTTCTCCTGACCTTAAATGAAAGGCAAGGAGGCCTGGGATTGAGGCTGGCTCTTTTGCCACCGTGAGACCCGATCTCTGTCTGGGATCTGTCATTGGAGGACAGCTAGTGACCATGGTGCAATTGGGAGCAGCTGACCTTGCAGGGGGAAGGGCCATGCCTCTACTTTCTCAGACAGAGGGATCCAAGGGGCGAGGCGCCTCTCCTGGGAGGTGAAGGCTGGTGTGGCTCAGTGCTGGGGCTGGGGCAGGGAAGCCTGGAGCACTCAGACTTGCTTCTGGGGATGTCCCAGATATGGTGAGCTGCATTAGCCACTGTCAGTGGGTGTATGCTGAGGTGCTCCTGGTTTTTCTCTGTTTCTATTTTCTATCTTGACAGAAAAATTGTGATTTTCACACTGTCACTAAACCAATAGGTCCCTGACATGTGTTTTTGTAATCTGTGGAGCTGATTTCCTGTACTTTTGACAGTTCTATTACATCTCTGACAGTTATATAAAATTTTTCCTCTGGGAAGTTGAGGGGGGCCTTTGCCTCTCCCCTCACTGTGACTCCCCATTTCCCCCACGCTAACTTATGTTTGGAGATGACGGAGCAGGATGAATGCTTTTCTTGTTCCTGCCCTGTGTTAGCTGCCAGTCACCTCCTGGGAGTCGGAGGGTGGAGTGCACAGCCAACAGACAAGAGAGGGAGCCCCGAACCTGAGCTCCGTCAGGTGGGAGAGGGGAGCAGCACAGAGCCAGCCCTGGTGACTCAGGAACCCACAGTGGAAGGATACTTCGTTCCTGCTGGGTTCCAAATTCGGCCGATTCCCTCTGAGAGTCCTGCCCTTGCCCCTTGCAAACCACAGGGCACTCTACTGAGGGAGGAGGCCACCCTGCTTCATGCTGATGCCTGTCAGTGTAGGGGGGCAGGAGGTTGGGGCAGAGCCTTGGCTGCAGTGTGTGCAGGCTTGTGAGTGTGCACATGTGTGTGTTGAATTCAGGGTGTCACATCTGTGCACATCCACCCTTGCTAGACACTGTGCCAGGCCCTGGGGTGATGGGGCTGTAGCCTCTGTACCTGGGGGGCCCAGGTGTGGGTATGAAAGCTAGAGCTGCACCCATGGGTGGAGCACCTACTCTGGGTAAGTCTGTCCGTGTGCTCACACTGGAAGCACATGCACCATAGGCACGCATGAGTGGGTGGTGCATATGGGGGTAGATGCGGGGAACATGTTTGCTTCTGACTCGGCTGCTACTGTCTGGTGCTAAGCGCAATGTCTGTCTTCAAGACAACTACTTCTTTTGTAGAAACAGTGATAGAAGGGGTCGCTGGAGGGAGGGGAGCAGGGGCCAACATCACCTCAGCCACAGGTATCGCCTGTCCACGAAGTGGGAGCTTTATCACCCTGGCCCTGTCACTGCCCTTCTGGGTGGCATTGGACAGATCCCATTGACTCAGCCAAATTAGGAGGAGGCACTGAACATTATCTTGGGGATTCTCTACGAAGCACATATAAAGTGGCCCCTAGACCCCCAAATAGCACCTCAGCCTCTGCAAAAGCCTTCGCCAGATCTCAGCCTGGTCTTGAGACATTATTTGGGGCCTTTCAATCGACGTAGCCACTCTGATTTTCCTGTTATGGAAAACGAGGCGTTGCCATGGCAACTGCCACATTACACGCTTCTGTACTGACGATGCCTCTGAGATACAGAGCAGCTTCTCAAAGAGATACACTTTTCAACATGTCATGTAGAATTCTGTACTTGTTAGGGAAAATCGCATTTCCAGCAAAATGACATGCCTCTCCCGGGCTTGCGGACGCATAGCTCATGCCTTCCTTAAACAAAGAATTTTATTCACTGCCTCCCTCCTGCCTCTCTGGTCTGCTACTGGCTACCCTCCCCTCCCGAGCACCAATTCCCTTTACATAAAACATGAAGCTGGAGATGAGGCCTGCACAGAGGGCAGGGCTCCACTAGCCAGGGTGGAGGAGCCCAGTGTGGGCTGTCCCCTATGGCGGAGGGGCCCAGAAGCCAGGTCTGGGGGTGGGTGCCTTAGCTCTGGCTGTGGGGTCAGCTAGCTGGCCAGGTCCTCCGATGTCCCTCCACTAGCTTCCAGGACCCTGGCCTGACTTCTCGGTGTCATGCTTAGAGGAAGGATTGCGAGCTCCCCAGCCCCACTCCTTGGTCAGCGGTGCAAAGGGCCTAAGTTAGGAGCTGGTGTCCTCTTCAAGGTCATGGCCTCCATGTATCCCGTGTGTTCAGCAGAACCATGTCAGCTGCTTCATCCCTGTCAGGCAGTGCATTGGGGATAAAGCCAGCCTCAGTCCTATCTTCCTTGGTGTGACACTGGACTCACTACTTCCCCTTCTTGACCTCAGATCTGCCATCTGCCCCCGAGCACGTGGGCTGGATGCCCTTGGCAGAGCCTGCTCTGAGAGTCTGAGAGTCTGAGATCCTGTCCCCATGCTCCTGCAGATCTCCAGACCCCAGCTCTCCTTGGAGTTCTGCCCAAAGAGTCTGAAGCTGTCTTTCTCTCAGATTCTGTGACTGATAAATTGACCACTGAGATATCCCAGGGAAGCCTGTGTGGACACAGGGTTGAGCTTGCCCTAAGGGAACTGACTGCCTGTACTTCTGAGCTTAAATCAGAAGGCTCCTATTCTGGGAGCCCACTCCTGCATGTTGGCCTTTGCCAGAGGGATGTTGGACCAAGCTGGTGAGTGACCAGGCCAACACCTCCAAGTACTGATGCATTCAGATTACTTGCTGAATTGATGCGACATGAGGGTCAGCACTAAATGAGCTAATACATGCGAAGCAGTTTGATGAGTGCTCAGCACATACGAGCCATCGGTGCTCATTGGCCATGGTGGCATGAGAAGGTTGTGCAGACGCGGAAACACTTGCACAGCCACTGCCTCCAAGGAGCTGGGAGAGAGGGGACAGCCCAACATCGAACAGTCTCAGCACCAGTGGGGAGGGAGTGCTCAATGTAGCCTGGTCCTGGAGCCTGGGGAGCCCCTGAGGGTCTCCAGCCCTTTTCACTGGGCTGAGGGGAGCTCTTGCTTTCAGGAGAACTGACTGGGGCCCCTTCATTCTTTCCTATTAGAATGGCCTCAGAATTGATACGCCCCTCAGGAGTTAATCCCACAGTTTGCATTGGCCTCTCTCCAGGGAGTGAGTTTGAGGACCATTTTCTCCCTCTGCCTTCCCTAAGGCAATCGCATTGTTCCTGGAAAAGCTTGGCTAGGGAGGGCTTTGTAGGCCCCTGGGGCTCCCTGCGGGTGGTGAGGAACCCTCAGGCCAGCCTCCTTTCACAGGTTGGTTATCTGGGAATTTGGCTCTTAGACAAGTTGATCAGCAGTTGTCCTTCTGCCAAGGGCCACAGGGAACTTCTGGAGGGGTGCCGTGGGGTGGTTTGGGGCACTAGAGAAAGTAAGGAATAGCAAGGCCTATGTCAGATACAGAAGGGCAGCTTTACATGAGGAATTCAGTTTTCTCTCCTTGAGACCAGTGATGTTCCAAGTGTGGTTCACAGATCTGTGTTGCTGGTTCACAAACCGTTAGTGGTCCACGAAGGAGTAAGGAGGTTGCATCAGAGCATAAAGCAAATACAACACTAAACACATATTTAATTCAGCTTATATACGCACCCAAACACACATGCCTATAATTTGTATTACAAGACACTCTCGATGAAGGCAGCAATGCATGGATTCAGGTTCTAGTGCAAGCTTCGAATGCCACTGCAGACAAGCCCTCTGAATAACACTGCTCTCCACCACCTCTCACCTGCCTCCCAGTGGAGATGGGATCTGCCTCTGTGCTGCCCAGGCCAACATTCCCTCTCTAGGGGCCTCCAGGAGCTTCCCACTGGGTCTCTCTGCCTCCAATCTTATCGTCTTCCAACTGAAAGCATCCTCCACCCTGCAACCAGAGTGTGTTTTCTATGTAACCCTGGCCATATTGCTTTCCTGCCAAACACCTTCCAGTGGGTCTCCAAGTCCAAGTTCCTTAGGGCGGTGTTATGTAAGGGCCCTGCAAATCTTGCTGTCTTGATGCTTTCCCACCTCATCGCCCATCAACCTTGCTTTGTCATCTAGTCACAGGATTTCTTCAGTTCTCCAAATATATGGCATTTTGTCTTGCTCCTAGGCCTGTGTCTAAGCTGTTGCTCCTGGGACACTGTTCTCCCTTCTTTTGTCCTGGCTAACTCCTATCCCTTCTTCATCAGAGACATTATCTTTCTTAATTAGGATGGCCTTAATTGTATGAAAGAGACGGTTTATTTTCCCAAATATCCTACTTTCTTATCTATGGAATCCCCCTTTTTGGTTTATGGCTTCCCAGGACAAATGTGGCTCCCAGCCTCCCTTACAGCCAGATGTGGTCATGTCGTTGAATTCTAGTCAATGGGATATAGACAGAAGAGTTTCTGGGAGGTGTTCTTAAAAGGAGAGGGGATACTTCTTCTACCTCTCCTCCTTCCTGCTAGCTGGAAAGCAAATGTGATGCCCGGAGCCTGGGCAACCCTCTTTGAGCCATGTGAGTGGAAGTCACATGCTTAGAATGGCAGGGCAGTGAGAGAAAAGATGCTTGGCTCTCTGATGACTTTAAAGCTGCCCCTGTCATTCTGAGCTGCTTATTTTCAGACTTCTTATATATGAAAGAGAAATAAGCCTCTATCTTGCAAAAACCACTGTTATTTGGGGGTTTTCTATTAATCACAGTCAAATCTAATTCTAATTGATGCAGGTGCAAGTAATTGAACACCTGAAAGTAAGGAAGACATTTTAGATCTCTCTTTTAACAAGACATCTGGAGGGGGCCTGTTCCGGAATGGTTGGACAGTCTGATCAGTGTCTATGGTTCTCTCAGCCTTTTCCTTGTGGTCACAGCATGGCCTCTGCAACTGCAAATATCATATTCTCACATGGAAACATCTCAGGTGGAAGGATGAGCATGGGTTGGAAAAGGTTCCTTCTCATACCCCTGTCCTTTAACCTTGGACGAAAACTCTCTCCAAAAGCTCCAAGCAGGCTTCCCACTGCATCTTGTTGGCCAGAACCATAGCTGCAAGGGAGGCAGGGACAGTTAGTCTCTGGATGAGTCAGGCAAAGACCAGGGTTGGGAATGGCTGGTGGCTGGAAAGGCAGCAATGCCTTAACATTATCCCTCTGTGTAGTGTCTGTTCATTGGCCTCTCTCTGGAGTGAGAGTTCCCTAAGCACAGTAGCCGGCACCAGGGACACCATTGCAGAGCTCTTAAGAGTGCATCCTTTGGAGCCTGATTCAAATCCTGGCTCTACTGCTTGTGGCTGAGTTAACGTTCCTGCACTTCATCATTTAAGGGGGAGAGGCAAGCATTCTCACCTACCTCAGAAGGTTGTTTGAGGAGTAAGTGGGTTCATATATGTGAAGCACAGAATGCCAGTTCTCAAAATTGGCTGCAGGCTAAAATCATGTGGGGAGTTTGAAAATTTAGTGGTGCCTGGACCCTGAAATTTACCCTGGACTTTCTCAGGCTGGTTACCTGGGAATTTGGTGCTTTTGGTCAAGTTGACCAGCAGCTGTCCCTCTACCAAGGTCCACAGGGAACCTCTAGAAAGGGGGGTGCAGTGGGTTGGTCCTGGTCACTGGAGAAAGTAAAAAACAGCAAGGCTTGTGTCAGATACAGACACTGGAATCTAACTGGTCTGGGGTGTGGCTTGGGCTTTGGGATTTTTACAAGTTTGCTAGATGGCTGCCACATGCAGCCAAGAACAGTGGCTAGCAGAGAGGAAGCATCCAGTAAAGGTGAGCTCTGATTGCTTTAGTTCATCACTGTGGCCCCAGTTGTGAGCCCAAATCCTGGCACAGAGTGGGCCCTCAATAACTGTTTGTGGAATGAATGAATGAAACTTTGGGGACAGGAAGAGGGAGCTGAGGTTATTTAGTCCAACCCTCTGGCACTGGGATTGCTACCCTGCCCACTTGGTTGTTGCCTCTGTTGGAACATCTCCTGCGGGTTCCAGCACTGCCTGTTTCCTCCTTCTCCCAAAAGGCCCCCAAAGGCTCTGTGCAGACCAGCCCTGTCTCCTTCATCCACAGAGAGGATGAACGAACATGGCAAGAGAAAGACTCACAGAACCTCATAGAGAGGTTTTGAGAATTGGGCTGTCTGGTTCTCCCATCGCTCATTTGGCCACCAGCTTTGGTCCCAGCTGCTGTGCCCTTGGGGGATGCATTATGCCCCTGAAAGGGGCCCTTGTCCCTTTTTGGGGTGTCATCCTGGCTGGGTGGTATGGATTTCTGCTGTAAACATGGCCCATCTGGGAGAAGCCCAGGTGCCACATTTTGAACAGCTCTGAAACTTAAAGCTCAGAAGGCTTTGAAATGCAAATATTTTGAAGGAAACATAAGGTAAACATGAGTGCTTATTTCCCCCTGATGAAAACAATATGCTGTTTGCTCTGAAATGTAAATAGGACCTAGATCGCTTTTAAAGAAAGCCATGTCTCATATTTTTAGGTCCAGGGTAATATCGTTCCTAAAAATATGTGCATCCGGCAGCCTTCCCACCCGCCTGAATCCACACTCCCTTTTTCGTTCCTGATGCCCCTCATTCCAGGCGTTGCTGTCTTCTACCATAAATATTCCAAATCCACCTCCCCCCTTCCCAATCCGGTGCCACACTCCCCGCCTCAACCATCATCTAATTTTCCAATACTCTCTGAGTGCTTGGGAGTTCCTTTTGGATAGAATTGGGGGAAAAAAAATCTGTAGCCAAAGGCGTTTCACTGACTTGAAAGAGATTTTATGGTGCATTGAGTTCTAATCAAGTTTAATAAGTATTTAATGCAGGATGGAGACTTTGCCCTCAGCCCCGAGGCCTGGCCATGCATGCTCGCGGCCCCCTGTTGGCCACGAGAGAAAGGACCGCTGCTGGGACCGGTGTTTTGGGTGGGCGCGGCGAGTGACAGCTGCAGAGAAACGAATAATTAGCGATTTCAACCCCTGATAATGAGTAGCTCCATGATCCTTCTTGGAGCCATTAGGAACATCTATCTTATTAATGATCCCACTCGACAGCCGCGGGCCCAGGCGCCCGCTCCTCTCTCGCTCCTCATCTGTGCACAGAAGAGCGGAGATGGAAGGTGGTCATTTTTCATCTCCCTTAGTAGTGGGGGCTCAAGCTTTCTGGGCCAGCCACATCCCTAGGGCTGATCGGGATCCACCCATGCCCCATGTACCACTCACCCTGGGCACTCCTCCTGTTGCCAGCAGAGAACACCTTTCATATGTGCCCACCTGGTGCCTCTTGGGCCAGGGGTGCCATCACCCACAGTGTGTTCTCTTCCGTCCCTACCACTTGCCTGGGATTTGCTATGATCACCACATTTGGGCAGGTACCTGCTAAGGGTTCAGGGCCTTATCCAGGTTCACACGGTTAGCAAGGGCTAGTGCCAGGATAGGATGTTTGTCTTTTTTGTGGGTTCTTCTGCTGCTCCATGTTGGCCTACTAAGTGAATTCAAGGAAATAGCAGCCCTTCCTGGCTGGTTTTCTTAAAGGCAATGTCCAAGCCAGCAGTTGCATTCTGTCTACCAGCTGCATCTGGTTTGTAGGTATGAATCTGTTTGACCTGCACATGTCTTAATAATTGGGAAATAGACACTTAAATTTCCAGATTTACTGAGAAATTGGAAGACTTGGACACATTAAATTTGTAGTTCTGTATGGCTAGATCTCAGGGGCACCTGCTCTTTTAAGACAGTTTGCCACAGGTCCTACCACTCCCTATCATCCCATGCCTTGCCAGACTTATTCACTTATGTTATCTGTCTGTTTCCATACCTGTTTGTGTTCAAACTTGAGTGAACTATTTAGACCTGTGATGTTCAAATCTTATTTTATCAACAGCTGCCTTTTCTCAAACAGATGAGATGGGCAATAAAGAACATCTATCGGGAATATCATGGTTAAGGTTGGCATAGACTTGGAATCCCACTCACTTGGACCCCACATTCTACCCCAGTAGTTCTTCAAAGTTTGTGGGAACTCTAGGGCCCCACAGAACACAGTTTGCAAATGGTTTTCCTTGAGAACAAATAAGTGACAAGATTCCAGCCACCCATTGAACACACCAGCAGATACCTTGCTGAAACCATCATCTTGGAGACAAGATGGGCAGAACTTGAGAAGCCCTTAGCAACTGTTCATTTTTATAGGGTAAAAGCAAGTCTTAGAATGAATATCTGAATCAGTGCTTCAGCCTAGAGTTTGAATCTCCTTGTTATTCCTAATTTTTTTTCTGGAGGAACCCTCACCGCTCAGTCCCAGCCTCACACCAGTACTCTATCTCCCATCCTGAAATTGCAAGCTTTTAGGGAAATGAAGAATGACTCCCACTCACTAAGCAAACAGAATTTGTTACTTAACAAGGAGTAAGTAGTTTAAACATTGCTTTTATGTGAAATGTATACACACAAAATAGAAGAGAATGCAACATTCACCTGAAGCTTCAAAATAAAACGTGAGACTGGAAAGGGATTTGGGGGTTATAATGTTGCTTTGGATAACATCTTCTGGTGCTCTTGAACAGGGTCCTCAAAATTTCTCTGTAAAAGGCAAGACAGTAAGTAGTTTAGGCCATATAGTCTCTGTTGCAATCACTCAACTCTGCTTTTGTAATTAGTAACAGCCTTAGATAACATGTAAAGGAATGGGTGTGGCTGTGTTCCAATAAAACTTTACTTAGAAAAACAGATGGTGGGCTGGGTTTGGCCATAGTTGCTGGTCCCTGCTCCAGGTCTGTGTGGGTACCCTGCTTTGTTTTTATAGGTTTCTTAGTAGACACATCTGAGAGCAGTGTATGACACTAACTAGGTGTCCTACATTTCATTCAATTCTGACACAAATTTCCCAAGGCAGATCCTGCAAGTTAAGGGCTCAAAGTCCATTTCATATGCACTTCTGCCTGGCCAACTACAATTTTCCGGGTTCCCCTATCCCCATTCCAGGCTTGAATATTTGCTAGAGTGACTCACAGAACTCAGGAAAGTGCTATCCTTATGACTATTGTTTTATTATAAATGATACAAATGAACATATTCACCAGGCAAGGTCTTGGGAGTGAGGGGCCCGTGAAGCCTAAAATATTGACTAACTTGCCCTTTACAGAAAAAGTTTGACGATCCTGACCACCGCATCAGGAAATGTTCTCCAAAGCCACATTATACCTCCCAGATCCCCCCTTAAGTTTCAACTGTTTAATTTTCAAGCCTCAGGAAAATATTGCATTCTCTTGTATTTTATGTGTATACATTTCACAAATAGAGTGCTGCAGAGCTTCCATACTCTCTCCCAGTGGAATGTGGGTGTGTCACTCTACCAGCAGCATGGAAGTTACCCAAACCTTGTTCCAGAGTTTCTATCTGGGGCTTCATTAGTAGGTGTGATTGATGAAATCATTGGCCATGAGATTGAATTCAATTTCCAGCTGTACCCTCTCTCCCCAGGGGTTGGTGGGGATGGTGAAAGTTCTAGCTCTCTAATCACATGCTTAGTGTTTCTGGTGTGGCCAACCCCTCTCTTGAAACTATCTAAGGTCCCACCTTGAATCACCTCACAAACTTAGGTATAACCAAAAGGCCTATTATGAATAACAAAAGACACTCCTATCACTCAAGAAATTCTATGGGTTTTTGAAGCTCAAAAACCAAATATGTTCTTTGTATTATACCACAATCGGTAAATGGATTTTACTTCATTTGCCAACTCCAACTGATTGGTCATGCCTGCTTGGAGTGCTAGGCTGTAGATTCTGAGTCTGGGTCCAGGTTCACTGGAAAGAGTGCTGTAATCAGTTAGTGATGTCTGCCATGGATAATACAGGAGGCTTTAGTAGCACGTGTGTCATGTATCTGCCATTCCTAAAGGCAGATCTCTGTATCTGGCACCTGTTTTCCAAATAGTATTTTCTTATCTTCCCAAATTTTGCCTGCTAACCTGTGTTCATGCTATCTAACCTCTCAAAGAGGCTATGCTGAGGTCAGATCCTACTATCTTCCCAACTTGATTTTAAGTTTCAGGAGAGCAGGTGTCCTGGTAACTACGCATGAAAACTCCAGTAAGGAATATAGCCAGCATCACTCTGTGTACAGAGTTAGGGCTGCAAGAGGGGAGGGGATCAGAAGTCAGCGAGAGCATATAGAGGTCAGCTTCCCTGAGAGGTAGAGGGCTGATCAAGGTCCCAAAGAACGGGCAGGATGGGGTAGGTGGAGGGGAGAGGAGGGTACATGTCAGGGAGCAAGGTGTTGAGGAGCTGTGGGAGAAAGAGCTGAGGGCCAAGTCTGGTCTCTGACTTCAGAGGGCTTGAGGTCCAGGTAGAGTTGGTAGCAGTGGGAGCCGTTGTTGTTGCTGGACAGGAGAGCTACACGGGACTATTTTGACATGGGGGAAGATGCATGGAAGGGCATTTCTGGCCAAGCCTAGCAGAACATGAGCAGGAGGAAGTGCTCCTGTTTGGAGCAGCCTGGCCACTGCAGGGAAAAGGAACCTCTCCAGGTGCACACATTGGTCCATTGAGTAGGAGAAGCCAGATTATGCTTTCCTTCCATTCCCATGCACCAAGCAATCAACCCCAGAAGTGAGGTCCCCTAAAAACTTGGCCTCATCTGCAGGAGTCTAGTGGTGGGATTAAGGAGAAGAGAAACTGATAGAGGAAGGAGCGTGTGCCAGATGAAATGAGCAGACATTTTCTAGCTATCCTTATTCGGCTGATACACATGGCTGTGAGGAACGAAGCTGTGCACTAGGAGCTTTGTGATCCACTTGGCTGACCTGGAACTGATGTTTGGATTAAGGTCTTTCATGAACTCTGATGAAGCACCTGCCAACATGGTGCTGGTGATGTTCACTTGCACGGTCCATTTAAACCTGTGAGGAGCAGGTACTGCACCCATTGAACGGATGAGAAAGTCAAGGTAGATAGCTCAAGTGACTTGCCTATGTTAGTAAGTGGCAGAATTCAGTTTTAAACTTAGTTTTCTTGACTCTAGCTTCAGGGCAGTTTTTCATATAGCCAGATAATTCAGTTATCAGGTACTGAATGGACAACGATGCTGAAAGGGGGGTGAATTTTGCAAGTGACCTAGAAATCTTTTCTCTGATTCAACTTCTGGACTATAACAGATGACTGTCATGAATGAGTGCCTGCCCACTTTAACTGGGATATCCCCCTTCTCCTAAACATCCTCCCTCCTCTAGAAGTTTCTGTTCTTGCTCCCTCCCTTAGACTCCTGCAGATTCTGCCATGTTTACAGAGGACCCCACTTTTTTAGCCTCACTTGATTGGCCTGGACATGGATATGTGACCAAAGTTGAGCCAATTTCAATGCTTTTTCCCATCTGGCCAGGGATAATTGGTTCAGGGCTGAGCGTTGCATCCAAGCTGGGCCTATCCCAGGCAAATCTTTGGCCTGAAATTTTTAAGATGGAGCTGAAAGGGAGTCTCCAGACTCTCCCCACAATGCAGGCTCTAGGGTGGTCAAAGCCAGGAGCACTTGGCCTCTGCGTTGCATGCCATGCTGAGGAGCTGGCCTGCAGGTGAGAGGGAATGAAGCCCCTGCCAAGAGAATCAGAGATGAGAGATGGAGGGAGGACGTTCTCTTCCAATTCTGGTTCCCATCTTTCTGAGGCCCAGCTGCTTCCTGCCTTTCCTCAGTTTGATCATCAAACCTTCTTTTGGATTCTGTGAGTGAATACATTCCCCTTTCGGCCTCAGCTAGTAAGGTTGGATTTCTGTCACTGGCAACATGAGTTCTGACTGACACGTGCCCCATGTGGAAGCATTTGCCATTCATATGCTCATGAGATGTTTACAGGGCTGGTCCTACGTGCATGGCACTGTGCACAGCTGCAAGGTCACTGGGCAGGGGAGCATGGAGAAGGGGGTTCTGTTCAGAGATTTGGGGTGCAGACAGGATCCATCTGCAGGGGACAAGTTTGTACAGGCTGATTAGTGACTCTCAAGGATATAAAGGGACACCCCTGATTCCCAGATGTCACCTAGCCTGGGGTTGGACTCATGACTCCAAAAGCAGATTCTAACATCTTATGTCTTCACCTTGAAGGAGGAGCACGAATATCTCCAGATCTCAGGGAGAGGACGTCTGACCCTTGAGCCAGAACAAGGCCCATTTACTCTGTGTTCACGGATTAATCCTGAGTGCCAAATGTGGTACCTGGTACACAGGAGGTACTTCATAATCATAATGTGAACTGGATGAATGAATGAATGCAAAAATTCATGCATGTTCAGCTCTGCTAAGCTCACTTCTCTTCCAAAGCAGTGGAGGAGGATGCAGCCTCTGACTTAGACATGTCCTAGCAATTCTGGCTTCCTTCCAGAGCCTTCCAATCCTCCCTGTCCCCTGCTCGCCTGCACCCCCTCCCTAAAAGGAGAGCTACATAGAAAGAGGGTCAAAGCCCCAAAGCCCGAGGTCAACCCCACCCCTGCACTAAGCCAAGTCCTGCCTACCACTCATGCCACGTCTGGTGGTGTCCTGCTCTTCCCTGCTGTCTCTCTGTCTCCTGCATGAATGCACCCCTACTCCCTGCACAGATGTGTATGCAAAACCCATCCTGTCTTGGCACTCACTGTCTTAAAGGCACTCAGTAAATGTTTGCTGAATGAATGTGGAATGAATTAGATTAAACAGATACACTTATCTTGCTCTAGCATCCATGAGATGGTTTGCTGTCTAAGAGCTCAGCAACTCACAGGCGAGATGTCACCTCAGGGATGGGGATGAAGAATGGACCAAAGAGCTGGAATAGATGGAGGTTCAGGGCACTATGGGTGGGCACATGAGGGAGGGACTCACAGAGGGGTAGCATTTGCACTGGGCTCAGAGGGAATGAGTAGGAGTGTAGCTGGTCAAGAGTATACCTGGTAGGAGTGTATCTGCCAGGATACTTCATGAATTACAGTGATAGGAAAAGAAAATCTCAAACAGGTAGGGCAGACTTCAGGGCTGGCTGATTTAGCAGCTCTCAGATGCTATCTGGGACTCAGGTTCTTTCTCTATTCTGTCACCCACAGTGTTGATCGCATTCTATAGTCAAACGATGGCTGTCAGCAACATTGGGGGCTATGTGTGTCCTTGTCCTTGTCTAGCGGGAGAGAGGGGAATCACTCTTCCAAGCGTAAATTATAATTGGATTGGACAATTTTGGAAAAGAACCTGCCCCTGGACCATTAAGTCACATGGCAGTCCCCTGTGTTGATTGACTTAGAATAATAGGGCCCACCCCTGGGGAGGATGAGATCAACTGCCCTTGAGCCACTGGGTTGTGCGGGGAATCGGGGGTGGGGGATAACAGAACCAAACAGAGGCCGGACAGGAGGCAGGGAGGATGGGTAGCAATGAAGAGAGTCCACATCAGAAAAGGGGAAGATGCATGGAAGGGCATTTCTGGCTGAGGGAACAGGCCATGGTAAAGGTTGGCGTCAGGACTTGTGTGTTTGGGAGATGATAGGAGTCAGATGGAGAAGGGGCTGAGAGGCTGATGCCCAAGGGCAGGCCCTTGAATGCCATCCTGGGGAATGGGATCTCCCTAGGAGAGTGGACTTCTGTGGACAGGAGAAGGGGAATGAGAAACACTCTGAGCAAGCCCAATCCCTCCCTCCTTGGGTTCTCGTGGTGGCACTATCCCAGGATTACCATATGCAGTAGACTGGGTTCTGCAGGTTTGGACAAGGCTGGGGTCTGCATTTCCTCACGTCCCCCTCTCTTTGGGGTTCTGTGTTAGGGCTGGCCACATGTGAAGCTGTGGGAGATTTGGAAGGTGAAAGCAGAGAAGAATTAATCATTCTCAGAAGGTCAGGACCATCAGACAGGATGACAGATGCAGAAGTGCCCACAGGCGTCCAGGGTCCCATTCATCTTTCCGACTCTTGGCCTTACCCACCTCACCAGTGGAGGCCCCCGAGGTAGCCACCAAGTGCTGAACTGCAGGTCCCCCAGAGGCAGCAGCCTCCATAGCCCCCACTTCCTTCCCACCTACCCACCTGTTCCCGTGCTTCAGGCTGTTGGTGCCTTCCTCTGGTCCTCTCCCAGACCTTGATCTGCCCAGCCCACCTGCATCTGTGTAAGCACTAAAAACTCAAATGCTATGTTAAGACTAGTTGCTTGGCCGGGCGCGGTGGCTCAAGCCTGTAATCCCAGCACTTTGGGAGGCCAAGACGGGCGGATCACGGGGTCAGGAGATCGAGACCATCCTGGCTAACACGGTGAAACCCCGTCTCTACTAAAAAAATACAGAAAACTAGCCGGGCGAGGTGGCGGGCGCCTGTAGTCCCAGCTACTCGGGAGGCTGAGGCAGTTGAATGGCGTAAACCCGGGAGGTGGAGCTTGCAGTGAGCTGAGATCTGGCCACTGCACTCCAGCCTGGGCGACAGAGCGAAACTCTGTCTCAAAAAAAAAAAAAAAAAAAAAAAAGACTAGTTGCTTAACACCTACACATTTGGTGGAGTCATCCTCGAGTAATAATAGCTCAGCTTGACCCGATCAGAGAGGCTGAATTATAGCATAACAGCACAGGCTGCTGGCTTCAGATCCTGGCTCCCCACAACCTGCTGTGCAAACTTAGGTGAGTTTTCCATGTCTCTGTGGCTCAGCTTCCTCCTCTGAGAAGTGAGCCTAAGAACAGGGCTAGCTGCAGAGACTGGCTAGAGGAGCCCATGAGATGATAAGATAGCATGATTTGCACAGTGCCTGGAACATAGTAGGTGCTGTATAAGTGTTAGCTGTTGTTACCACCTATTTGTCATGTTCCAGGCAGCAGCCCAGGTGTTCACACAGGTGTTAATTCATTTAATCTCCCCAACAATCTTGTGAGAGTGGTAGTGCTATTAACCCCATTTATAGAGTCACAGAGAGGCTATTAGGTTGGAACATATGAAATTGCTAGTTTTGTAGGTCAAACATAGTTCTGTATCAGCAATTGCTTGTGGCTCACAGCTAGCATGACTGCAGGTCTCAAAGCTGGGCAACCTGCCCAAGCTATGCAGCCTGCACTTTTACTGGAGCACCTACTGGACGCCAGAGAGATGGTGTGTCCTCTGTTAGAGCACTAATAATATTACAGGAGGGCTGTTTATGTAATGAAGGCTGTGCACATTGAAGAGGGAGCTACAGGCTATTTTCAATCCCTTTCCCCTACACCTTAGCTCATTTGGGCATATCAGACATAGGCATCACCTCTTCCATAAAGCCTTCCCTAACTTCCCCATCCAGAGAAGTCAAGCCCTGCACAGAGTCAGAGGTAGGAGAGGGCCCTATTCATCTGGAGGACAGTGGGAAGTTTTGTGTGACTGGAATGTCCACTACTTGAAGAAGAGCCTGGAAAGGGACCTAAGCCAGAGGAAAAGACCTGGGATGACAATGGGGCTTGGCTCCATCGTCACCGTGAGAATGAGCCATCCAGGCCAGCTTTTCTTACTCACAAAATGCCACTGTATCTCTTGATCTTGGCCTGCCCTTAAGCCTTCTTGGAAGCTGCTCCTTGGTGAGGGTGCACCAGGGAGCCTGAAATGACATGTCTGGCAGGAGGTGGGCAAGTTTCCAAGCCTGGGTGGCATCACAGGGACTTCCTGGCTTTTGCCTGAGGCGGCAGTCCCTGTAAGAGTGACCTATGGAGTTGACCTCTGCACTGGGAGTCTTAGGCGGCCCCATGTCCCACCTTCTGCTTTGCATCCTCTGGACCTAACCTGCCTTCCCGAATCCAGGCCCACGGCTTTGTCCTGGGAAGCACCATCTCAGCCCAGGCTGAACGCCGCCCATCCCATCCCCATCCCCATGTCTGTCCTGCACTCCTCTCTCTGGGACAGGGCTATTCTCTTATCTGGGGTGGGGGAATCTGACAGACGGTATCAGAAACCAAGTCTCCCTGAGGGCTTTCCCAGGACTGCCTGGGAGAACTGGGGGTGACCAGGGTCTCCTATTCCCTTGCATATGTTAAGAACTTGGGGTGTGGGCCAGGCGCGGTGGCTCAAGCCTGTAATCCTAGCACTTTGGGAGGCCGAGGTGTGCGGAGTCAGGAGATTGAGACCATCCTGGCTAACACGGTGAAACCGCGTCTCTTCTAAAAATACAAAAAATTAGCCGGGTGTGGTGGCGGGCACCTGTAGTCCCAGCTATTCGCAAGGCTGAGGCAGGAGAAGGGCGTGAACCTGGCAGGCGGAGCTTGCAGTGAGCCGAGATGGTGCCACTGCACACTCCAGCCTGGGTGAAAGGGTGAGATTCAGTCTCAAAAAAAAAAAAAAAAAAAAACTTGGGGTGTGGTGCTGGGCTCCTCGGTAGGAATCCTGCTCTGGCCCTTCCTAACTAGTTTCCTCCTTTGTAAAATGGGGCTTACAGATAGCGCTTACCTCCAAGGCCAGTCAGTGCATAGCAACCGGCTCTTGGAGTATAGTTCCAACCTGAAAATTGGTTGGTATTTTTCTGTACTTCAGTGATTGAGGGGAACGTGAAACAATGAAGAGGTAGGTACAGACTTGACACTCGCTTGTCAAAAGCATGAGTGACTTTGCTGAATTGGATGATAGCTTTTGAATACAGAAAAAAAATCTTTTTTGGGGGGGCTACTCACAAACCAACAACTATAGACCCGACACAGACATACTTTATGTTTCATTTGGAAAATTAATATTTTCTCCATCACTTTTTTAAGTCTAGAAAAATCAATAAAAGATAATTAAGCCTTTGTCAATTTTCATAGTTTCATCACTAAACACAGCATTGGGAAGAGAGGCTTAGTAGCCACCATGACATGGCATTTCCACCACAGAAATACAATGGCCCTGGTAGTATAGAGAATAATAAAGTGCAGTGAGATCATTCGGAAGTGATGAGTTTTGAGGATTTGTTACTTTTGTTTTTAGCATAATTTATTTTGAATTTATGTAATTTAATTTAAAAATAATAGTCATATTTAACACCCAGCTTGTAAAATTGCTGAAAATTTAACAATTGGCTCTTGTGAACCGGTACAAGCTGGCTCCAGCATGCCACCCCAGGGTTACTGTGGGGGGTAAATAATTGAATGTTTTCCAAATGTTCAGAAAACCCTGACATATTGAGTAAGCCCTCCATAAAATGTTAGCTAATCTTCTTACTTACTATTATGATTCTCGACTGGAACTTTGGTGAAGTCAGGGGCTGAGGTTAGGTGTATTTTACCACTAGACTAAGTTCCACTTGAGGACAGGGATCTCCTTTTATTCTCCTGGCATCTAGCACAGGCCTGGCCTGCAGGAGGCGGTGGGCAATGCTCTCTCAGTTGGCATTTTTCCAGCTTGACCTGGGTGGACATCCGTTTCACTCTGGCTGACCTGTGGCTATCCCTGGGTCCTTTCCAGCATCACAAGCCACAGATGCCATCAGGTGGGCCTGTTGGTCTTTCCCTTTTCCTGTTGGCTCGTCAGGAAAATCTCACAAGAAGGTGCATATGTGGGAAGCCCCACTTCTCAGGTGCTGACCCAGGAGAGGAATTGAAGGCAGATATTCTCGGCTCTGTGCCTGCTTCCTGCTCCTTAAAGAGACCTGGGGATGTTTGCAAGTTTAAAGTCTTACCACATTGGGATTGAAGTACCATTGCCCCTTTGTATCCATGGGATCTGCGTCCATAGACTTAACCAACTGTGGATCAACAATACTCAGGAAAAAAAAATCCACAAAGTTCCAAAAGCAAAACTTGAATTTGCTGTGCACTGAGTCCTATGCTGAATCCACACGAATGAAGTGATGTGTAGACATTGTATTAGCTACTATAGTATAAGTAATTAGAGATGACAAAGTATACGGAAGGATGTGCATAGGTTATAATGCAAATACTATCTCATTTTAAACTAGGGATTTGAGCATCCCTGGATTTTGGTATCCATGATGGGTGCTGGAACCAGTCCCTAGAGGATACCCAGGAATGACTGTGCTTGCAAGAGGTAGCTGAGTTCCCATCTCCCTGCTGAAACTAATGGATGTACCCACCCTATGCAGGGAAAACCGTGTACGTAAGGACCCAAATCCTACTGGGGGAGGGGCATGTGAAGAGGGAGGAGCAGAGAAGTTTGCTCCGAGTCTGATAAAAGTAGCGTGAATACTTTTTCCTTTATCCACAAACATTTATTGAGCATGGATCATGGGCCAGGATAGGGCTGACTTCTGGGGATATGAAGTAAAAATTCCACAGCCTTTGCTCTCAGGGAGATTACATTACAGTAAAAGGAAGCAAAGAGCCTATTGGAAGGGCTGTCACTAGACGCAGTATGGAATCGCCCTCAGCAAGTTGCGGTTGCTCAGGTGGGAGCGGTTGGTCCTGGGGGAGCATTGGAAAAGGCTCAGTAGAGGGGTGATGTGTGATTTGCTTGTTGCAAGCTGGGGAGGTGCTCACCTGATGGTTAAGGGACAGAGGCCATGGTGCTGTGGGCAGGAAGTACCTCATGGACAGAGGCAAGGCCATGTGGAAGGGACTCATGTGACCCAGGCAAGTGAGTGGAAGGGCACAGGGCAGGGCTTAGCAGAGGAGCCAGGCAGCAGCAACAGAGAAGGGGTTCACCCTTAAAGGAGCAGTCCATAAGGAGATGGCAATGAATGGGTCAGAAGGTGAAGGAAGACAATGAGACAATGATAGGCGCCCCAGAGTAGAGCCTAGAGCCTGCAAAAACACAGGTGCAGGCAGCTTCTTTGTCAGGTGATCGTGAAAGCTGGAGTGAGGGAGCGGGGAGAGAGACAGTGTGTGAGAACAGGGGAATAAAGAGTGCATAATTACTGTGCGCAACTGAACACAAGCCCACTAGCACCCTCTAAAGAACTGTGGAGAAGATGCCTTGGAACTCTCCCTCCCAAGGATGGGAAGTTGACTCACCCGCTCCCATCTTCCACTGGTTGGGATTGCCCCTGGGGGTGTTAACTCCTCTATTTTTTGGCCATGCTTGTGTTTGAGCCAAAGGGTCACCCTGACGCAGAAAGGGAGAGAGTCACATCAGCACACTTGAAGTGAAACGCTGACAGCAGGTACACAGCTGTCTTTCTCAGCTGTGCTGATGTCAGGAGGACCAAAAAGATGTGACAGGGAGCACACAAAGTATTTGCTAAAGGAGTCAAGGAAAGAGTGAGTTTCAAGAAGGAGGATGGGTTGGCAGGTTTCCTGTCATGGAGAAGTCTTGGATGGAAAGGTCCAGGATGGAAAGAGTTGGGTTTGCATTGGGGTTCAGCGGACAGGTAGGGTCAGAGCCAAGTTGCACTGGGCTGAGGAATGAGAGGGCAGTGAAGAAGCAGAGAAAATGGCATAAGTGATTTTTTTTTTTCTGGATTGTCAGCTGTGAAGGAAAGACAAGGAATCTGACAATAACCAATGGTAGACACAGAATGGAGAACTCACTGAGGATGAAGAATGTGCAAAGATCAAGGATAATGGTGAACTTGAGGGACTTCAGGGTTTGCATTCCAAGTTTTCTTTCCTTCAGACTGTGTGTGTGTGCGCGCGCGCGTGTGTGTGCGTTGTGTGAGTGTGTCTATATGTCTGTGTGCTGGGACTAAAGAGAGAGAAGGAAAAGTTGTTCTTTTCTTGGGACTGTGGGATGACATGGGCATTGGGGTTGGACAGACCTGGTTTAGAATATTTGGTTCCGCCACAGTGTGATCTGGGCCAAGTACTTGGAACTCCGTGTTGTTATCTCTAAAATGGGGATAACAATATTTCTCTCCCAAGGTAGTTCTGGGCTTCAATGAGAAAAGGTTTGTAGAAGAGTCTGACATGGATTAGATGGTCAGAGCATCAGTATTGTCTGAGGGACAGGATGGTGGTTAAGAGAACAGACTTTTGAGCCAGACTGCCTGCCTGGGTTCAGGCCCAGCTATATGCTGTCCAGGCTGTAATGCACACAGCGACAGCATTGGCAAGAGTGAGGGTGTGACGAGATGTGAGGCTGGATTGGTAGGCACGTCCAGAGAGCTGAGACCAGAGCGCAGGCCAAGGCTGGGCTTCATCTTTCCTGGGGTCTAGGTCCCTGGCCACTCCACTACTCCCAGTGACTTAGTTTCTCCTCTGCCAGGAGGGGGTGAATTGACACACACCTGTCAAATGTGTGATTCAGATACCAGCACTCCCTGTCCCTAGCAGACATTATCGATGGAACAGACACCTGGTGGAGTTTGGACATTGTCTCATTCATAGTGCTTCCTGACATGGGCTCCAGGTGGGCTCTGCAATTGATCAGACTTGCCAGATGAGATTTTCCATCTAGGTCTATGTGACCTCTCTAGATGCTCCTGTTCTTAGACCTGGACAAGCCCAGCTTCTGCCCAGTTCCCATGCTTTGCAGGGCCTTTCTCCAAGTTTTCAGAAAGTGTGTAGCTAACCGCAGTCCTCATTTTTTCACTTGGCTGGTTTTCTCCCATCCCTGCAAATCGGGTAGGTTGTGGGATTTGTGTCTATGGGGCTGTTCCCGGCTCAATTCTAGAAGGGCAAACTATTGAGTAGATTACCTATGTTGGCCAGCGTAGTATTTTCCCCTTTTCTTTTAAATAACAGTACTATTAAGATACAGATCACACACTATATAATTCACCCATTTTAAGTGACCGTTCAATGGGTTTTAGTGTATTCAAGAGTTGTGCACCCATCACCACAATCAATTTCAGAACATTTTTATTGCCTGAAAAGAAATCTTGTACCCTTTAGCCATCCCCCCCCCCCCCATCTCCCCTATTTCCCCTAGCCCGAAGCAACCACTAATGTATATTCTGCCTCTACAGAGTTTCATGTTCTGGACATTTCATATGAATGGAATAATATATTATGTGGTCTTTCATCACTGAATTCATTCACTTAACATAATGTTTTCAAGGTTCACCCACAGGGTAGCAAGAATCAGTACTTCATTCCTTTTTATGGCTGAATAATATGCAATTGTAGGGATATATCACATTCTGTGTATCCATTTGTCCACTGATAGACCTTCGGGTTGTTTCCAACTTTTGGCTATTATGAATGATGTTGCTAAGAACATATATACAAGTTTTTGTAAAGACACAGGTTTTCATGTCTTGAGTATATATCAATTAGATTGGTGCAAAAATTATTGTGGTTTTTGCCATTACTTTTAATGACAAAAGCCACAATTACTTTTGCAGCAACCCACTAGGAGTGGAATTGCTGGGTCATGTGTTAATTCTATGTTACACAATCAGACTCTTTTCCAAAGTGGCAGTACTATTTTCCAGTCCTGAAAGCAGTGTATTAGGGTTCTAATTTTTCTACATGCTGCCCAACACTTACTATTTTCTGACTTTTTGATGCTAGTCATCCTAGTTGGTGTGAAGTGGTATCTCACTGTGGTTTTGATTTGTATTTCCCTCAATAATGATATTGAACATCTTGTCACGTGCTTGTGTGCTTGTTGGTGATTTGTAAGTCTTTTCTGAAGAAATATCTATTCAGATCATTTGCCCATTTTTAATTGGGTTGTCATTTTATTATTGAGTCATAAAACTTCTTTATATATGCTATATACAGTCCCTTAGCAGACATACAGTTAGCAAAAATTTCCTCCTATTTAGTGAGTTGTCTTTTCACAGTCTTCATGGTGCCTTTGAAGGACAAAAGTTTTAAATTTTAAAACTTTTAAAAGTTAAAATTCTATGAAATCCAATTTTTCTATTTTTAATTTTGTTGCTTGTTCATTTGGGGACACGTCTAAGAAGCCATTGTCCAATCCAAGATCACAACAATTTACCCTCATGTTTACTTCTAAGAGGTCTATAGTTTTAGCTCTTCTGTTTGGGGTTTTGATCCACTTTTAGTTAATTTTTTTCATATGGTTTGGTGTAGGGATCCAATTTCATCCTTCTGCATGTTGTCCCAGCATCATTTTGTTGAAAAGATTATTATTTCCCCATTGAATTGTTTTGACATCCTTGCTGAAGATGAATTGACTTTAAATGTGAGGATTAATTTCTGGATTCTCAAGCCAGTTAAATTAGCCTCCATGTTATCCTATGCTCCTATGCTGGTACCACACTGTCTTTATTACTGTAACTTAGAAGTACGCTTAGAAATCAGGAAGTGTGAGTCCTCCAATTTTGTTCTTTTGCAATATATATTTTTTTCTATTCCAGATTCCTTGAATTTCTACATGAATTTTAGGATCAGCTTGTCCATTTGTGCAAAGAAACCAGCTGAGAGTTTGATTGGAATTGCATTGAATCTGTAGATCAAGTTGGAGAGCATTTGCATCTTAACAGTATTAAGTCTTCTCACCCATGAACATATTATATTTTCCCATGTATTTAGATATTTAATTGTCTTCAACAACGTTTTGTAGTTTTAGAGTAAAATATTACACTTCTTTTGTTAAATGTATTCCAAAGTATTCTTTTTGACATTGTTGTAAATGAAGTTGTTTTCTTAGTTTCATTTTGAGATTGTTCACTATATGATATTTCTTTTGTGGGATAGTATGTGATTGCTCATGAATGGTGCGGATGCACTGATTTTTAATGACTTGTTTAGATAGACAAAAACTTCAAAATAAGATCTGCCTTACACACACTAGGGGCATCCTAGCATCTTTGAATTCTGAGACGTCATTTTATTACAACAGTTTGTTTATTGATTTATTTGTCGAGGGCCCCCTATGGGCCAGACATTGTTTTAGGAGTGAGAGGCACAGCAGTGGGTGCGGCAAAGTTTCTACCCCTATGGAGTGTGTGTTCTCATGGGGAAGACAGACAACAAACTAACTGCTAATCAAATACTTAATACAATTTCAGGCAATCACAAGTCTTTCGAAAGAAAATGAATTAGCTTTAGGATACAAAGTTCCTGGGCACAATGTCAGATTCAATGGGATGGTGGGGAAGGCCTTTCTAGGGAGGTGACTTAGGGACAGAATTAAGTGCAGGGTGTGCTGTGTGGAGAGCTGGGGAGGACAGTAGGTGCCAGGCCCTGGGTGGGAACACCCTGCAGGGGATTGGGGACAACAGTGGAGCCAGCATGGCCAGGGTAGAAGGGACCTGAGATGCGAAGAGGAGCTGAAGAGTTAGGCAGGGACCAGGCCACAAAATCAGATTGGCCACGGTAAGCACTGTGGCTTTTACCCTGAGTGTGATGCCAAGTCACTGGAGAGATTACCAAGAACTGCAGGAGTCAAGGAAGGTGCCTTGAAAGTCAAGGAGGCAGGTGAGTTCTGCAGGGAGAATCTGCATGCGCAAAGGCTTCAGGGTATGGAGAGCCAGGCAGGAGCAACAGCAGGAAAAAAGGTATGGGAAGAAGCTCAGCCTGATTGGAGCAAATGGAGTATATTCTGGAGCAAGACAAAAGAGAAAAGAGGGGAGGATTGGCGTGCTCTCTGGTTGTATCATGGTCTATCTAGAAGGTAGCATTGGTTTTAGCCCAGAGTTCAGCCCGGATTCAAGGCTTAGGAAACCTAGAATCAAACTTTGGCTCTGACCTTGACTTGTTCTATGATCTTGGGCAAGTCATCTCCCTTCTTCGGGGCTTGATGTTGTCATCTGTACAATGGGTGCTTTAGAACAAGAACAACCTCAAGTATGTTGCCCCTGTAATGCATATCTTTGGAGATTGCTTGATTCACCAAACCCTGGAAGAGAGCCCTTGTTGGGAGAGAGGCCTTCTGTTAGCTGAGCTGGTCTATAGCTTCTCTAAGCTCAGATGCCTCCTGCCCTGAGGTTTGGCAGGGAGACAGGGTAGAGTGTTACTATGATTTATCTCTCCCTTTCATCATTACCAAGCTAATGTGATAGCCTGCGGCTGGTCTGTAGGGTGGCTAAGCTTGTAAGGAACTAAAGCTGGAAATGCTGGAAGTAAGTGTGGCAGAGTTGATAAGTGGTAGAGAAGGGAGATGGAGAGAGGTTAAACATAGCAATGCGAGGCCCAACTACACCATGTCCTCCCAGAAAAAGTTGGGAAGGGCTCAGACAGTGACTGGTCCACCTCCATGGGTTTGCAGAGGAAGTGGATAAGGCCCAGAGAGGAAATGACTTCTGCCTTAGGTCACCCAGCAAATTGGAGGCAGAATAGAAACATGGTTCCTGGTTCTAGACTCATGGTCTTTCCACTGCACCCCACTGCTTCTGGCAAGTTGAAAGCCAATGTTCTTAGGGCAAGGAGAATTAACAAGAGGTAGAGAGAGGAATGTGTCTGAATGTTGGTTAGGTGGTAGGAGAAACAAGAAGTGAACAGCCTCCTGGTGGTCCTACTTCTCTCTGATCAGGACACACCAGCAAGAGGTGCAGACCCTGCTCTAGCTGCACCTGCCCTGGAGCCAGCAGCAGAGGATGCCCAGGAATCCTGGGAAGCCAGCCTGTGAGCCCTCACTGTGCCACACCTCTGTACCCGCCACAGCCTCTCCACCTGCATGATCTGGCCCATGACATTTTCTGCTCAGAAATCTTTCCTTTGCTCACTTGCCGACAGGATTGGGGCAGGACTGTGGCAGCCTCTTCTCTGTGCTGCTCTATTCAGACTCTGGGGACCTTGTAGATGATGAAATTGAGAAAATAAAAGTTGTCCTCATTCTGGTCATCACTTTGGGAACACAGTTTTGGGAACACTTGAGAGAGGGGCTGATTCGTATGCCTCTGACAGACTGGCCCAGCACCCAGGAGACTGCAGCTTCCTCCATGCCAACCATGGCACCTGCTGGCATAGTCCACTGGTGCCCCAGTGACATGTGCCATTTTTCAGAGTCTTTCCTCACTCTTTACCCTCTTTAGGGCTCAGCCAGCCTGCTTTGCCAACTGGGGTGTGGTGGCTACTGTCTTTGCCCCAGCCCTTCACTTTGCGTTCTCCTGTCCTGACCATCTGCTCCTCCTAGTGACCATGGGGGCTATGGGCTCCAAGCCAGGCCAATCAGATCCTTTCCCTGGCATTTTTTTGCCACTTAAGCTGGCCCAAAGAGCTTGTTATCCTTTTTCGTATAAAGCTGTTTAGATATAAGCCAGAGATGCCTGTGGCCAGTGTTTCAACCTCTTGAAAAGCTGAAACTCGAAGAATAAAGTCAGCAGTCTGAGAAACAGATGGAGGTTAGAGACAGCATCCTAGGGCACTTGGGTGCCTGGATCCCACTGTGCTGAGTCTGGACCACCCCTCTTTTTGAGAGAGCTGGTGAACTTGAGTATTTTTTTAGCAGTGAAAGGGACTCTGACTAATCTGTGGGTCTGATAACTCTGGCTTGGCCTTTTCATGGGTTGTGAGAATCAGATAACCTGCCCATGGTCCACAGCCAACCAGTGGTAGATCTTCAAGAAGCCTTCCCCATCTCAAACCCCTTACAACAACCATTCCACTCATCATGTCGAAAAGTGGGTAATCCAGAAAGAACAGGAAAGGTGGGGACACATAATTGTTGGGGCTTGACATAGGCTCTCTCATCTCCACACAGTTAACACTGTTTTATGATAAAACAAAGAAATAAATTCTTATTTTAAAGATTAAAAAAATCAAGGCCATGCAACTTGGTACTTTCAGGCCCTGGGGAGTCTGTGTCTCAGCCCGAGTGGCCAGTTGGACAAAATGAGTGTCACCCTGGCCAGCCCCTAGACCAGCCTGCCCCAATCTCTGGGCTTAGCTGATGCCGTGGGTTCAGCATCCAGAGTCTCCTCCCTGGACATCTCTCTGGAGATTCAGGGTTGGCCAGGGCCTTGTGTGATAAGAATCACTGAATGTCAGTGCCCAGAGGAGTCTTTGAGATAGAGAATGGAGCAAGTGCACGAGACAAAGACACTTGGCCAGGATCACACTGCCGTGTGGCTGCTATATGCTGGGCACAGAAACAGATGCAGGGAACCTGGGCTCTGGAGCTCCCACCACTGCTGCAATATGCCACACCGCTTCCTGCCTGGTCCATCAGTGTCCCCAGCAGGTGACCTTGGACAGTGTCCCAGGATCCAAATGTGGTCCCAGGGTCAGACTGACATGACAGGGAGGATCTATAGATCTGGTGGAAGCCGCTTGGTGGCATCTCGCCCAGGAGTATCTAAGAATACAAAAGGGTTAGATTTGGGGACATGTATTTTAGCAGATTCTGAAACTTGCTCTTGTATTTTTGAATATTTATACTCTGCTTCATGAGCTCAGATATAAAATCCAGGTCTGTGTTCTCTCCTAGTGCCTCTGTTGCTTGCAGATACAGAACTTCCTTCAAAGAAATAGGTGAGTGGCCCATGCAGTAAATGCCCCCAGGACTGAGGTGACCCAGCTTTTCAGTAGACCTTCTGCTTGGCCATGCTTTGCAGGCTTCTGGTTACTAGTCCAGGTGACTGGTTGAGGATGAAAAAGTCACCTCTTAGCCTCCTCCATTGCTCCTCCATGCTGTTTGCCTCAAGAAGGAAGCTCTGACCTGCTGGGGTATTCACGGCTCACCAACACGAAGTCCTCTGTTTCACTTTTCTCCTTGCAGGAGCCTTTCTCTGCAACGTGTCCTTCTCCATGTCCACTGGCCCAAAGCCTGACCTTTAGTAAGGTCTTCCCCCAGAATGGTGTCATGAGAAAGATAGACGTGAGGTGTAATTTATTGAATACTGTACTGAAATGGAAAAACTTATGGTTGTATAAGTATTTTACATCCAGTTTCGTTTCTTTCTTTCTTCTTTTTTTTTTTTTAAAGATGGAGTCTCACTTTGTCACCCAGGCTGGAGTGCAGTGGTGCGATCTCAGTTCACTGCTACCTCTGCCTCCTGGGTTCAAGTGATTCTCTTGCTTCAGCCTCCCGAGTAGCTGGGATTACAAGCGCACACCATCACACCTGGCTAATCTTTTGTATTTTTAGTAGAGATGGGGCTTTGCCATGTTGACCAGGCTGGTCTTGAACTCCTGACCTCAAGTGATCCACCTGCCTTGGCCTCCCAAAGCTTTGGGATTACAGGTGTGAGCCATTGTGCTCAGCTTTCTTGAAGTCCAGTTTCTACCGAACATGTATCACTTTCTTACCATCATAAAATAATCGGTATGTCAGACTATCATATTTTGGAGACCATCTACATCATATAAGTATAGATATCATATACATATACATACATATACATATATGATGCACATGTATACATCATATGCAGTGATGTCCTTATTTCTTAATCCAAGTGTTGGTTAAATGGGTATATTCAGTTTATAAATATTTAGCAAAGTATAAACTATAACCTTGTTTAATGTGAAAAAAAAAAAAAAACTAAAAATGAAAGGTATGAAGGAGGCAGAGCACTGGCCTTGGAGTCAGAACATCTGGGTTTGAAATCCTGACTCTACTGAATATTTGCTGAGCCAAGTTGCTTCACTTTCTTGTCTTCCCTACCTGTTGCCCTGCTGCATGGGGCTGATTACACCTCTCTCATGCCCTTACTTGTTAGGAGGGCTAAATGCCAGGGGGCAGGGGGACGAAGTGCTGTGCAAAAGCTTGGGTCACGGAGCAGATGATCAGAAGGCCAATGCCTGGTGCATTAGGCCACCCCAGCACTTCTCGAAAGAAAGAACACAGGAGAGCAGCAAGCCAGAGAGAGCTGAGCTTTTGCTGGAGCCTTGTGACAGGCAGGACAGTGACTGAGGATTTAATGAGAGGACGATTTGAGCACCTGCAGTTCCAATGCCAATGAGTGCCTCTCTCTGTGTCCCCAGGACTGGGTTGGCGCTAGCTGTTTGTGAAGTGCAACTTGTCCCCAGCAAGCATCTGTTTTGCTTCTCTCAGCACCAAGCCTTCAGGAAATTCTCGGCAGGCCCCCTGTGTGCTCCAAAGCGACGCCTTCCCAGCTCACTTTGGCTGCCAGCAGCCTTCCAGCAGGGGCTTCTTGCTTTGAATCCTAATGTGAGCTTCAGCAGGGGCTTTAGTTGCTGCACTCAGCAGGGGATGGGAAGGGATGGTGGTGGATGGAGGGTGATGAGGCAGTGGGCCTGGTTCGTGGTTTCTGGGATGCTGTGGCACACAGGGTCTGTCTGTGCATGCCTGCGGAGGCTGACTCATCAGCCTGCAGGCCGGCCTAGTGCCTCATTTGTCAATCAATGCCCCTAGCACTTGGTGAGCTGGGTTGGCAGGGGGTGCAGCCACTGAGACAAGCAGCCAGATAGCTACTGGTCATGTTACTTCAAGAAAAGGAGGTTAGGCCAGGCATAGTGGCTCACTCCTGTAATCTCAATGCTTTGGGAGGCAGAGGCAGAAGAATTGCTTGAGGTCAGGAATTTGAGAGTAGCCTGAGCAAGACCCTGACTCTAAACATTTTTTTTCTAAAAAATTGGCTAGGACTGTACCTGTATCCCAGCTACTTGGGAGGCTGAGTGGGAGGATCACTTGAGCCTTGGAGTCTGAGGCTGCAGTGAATTCTAGCCTGGGTGACAGATCGACATCCTGTGTCTAAGAAAAGGAAAAAGAAAAGACTGTTAAGAATCTCAGTGATGCAGAGGTTTATAGTGGGCACTTGGGCCTTGCCTCTTCTTTATTCATGTGCTTGCATGTAGTAATTCCCTGCCAGCCTCTAGTTCAGCCCCTGGGCACTCAGTCAGGGACAGGAAGCATGGCCCCTGCCTCTCTGATACCCTTTGCAAAGGCCCTGTCATGTCTCCGCCTGGATGACAGGCAGAGCAAGCCACGTGGTGGAGCAGGCAAACTCTACAGCCAGACCACCTTGGCTCAGCTCTCAGCTCACCACTCCCTTGGGTTCTGATTTGGGGCAAGAAACTTACCTTCTCTGTGCCACGACCCGCCTAATCAACATAGTGAAACTCCGTCTCTACTAAAAATACAAACAATTAGCTGGGCGTGGTGTCGGGCACCTGTAATCCCAGCTACTCGAGACATGAGGCAGGAGAATCACTTGAACCCGGGAGGCAGAGGTTGTAGTGAGCTGAGATGGCGCTGTTGCACTTCAGCCTGGGCAACAAGAGTGAAACTCCGTCTTAAAAAAATAAATAAATAAAGAGTGGGGGTGATGACAGCAGTCCTTAATTTATGTAGTTGGCATGAAGTTCAATAGGTTAATGAGTGCAAAGAGTGTGAAATAGGGCCTGGAATCTCGTCCATAAGTAACAAAATCATAATGACTCGGTTGTGCTACCTCTTGAGTCACCTTCTTCTAGGCTGTCTCCATCACACAACCTTAGCGATCTTTCTAGGTCAGTTCTGATTATAGTAAAGTCATTCAAAGGCTCTGTTGAAAGTTCAAACTTTTCCATGGCCTTCAGACCCCTGCTTTCCTCCTCTTGATCACCTTTCCAAACGGCCATGCCCACTTTTCTCCTCTCTACCTTACAGACACTGCAGATGGCCTGCCATTTGCTAAACTTGCCATAGCTTCTCATCCCCTGCTGTTCCTGGGGGACCTCTGCTCTCTCCTCCTTACCTCCCTGGAGTCCTACATGGGTTCTTCAAGAGGTCCTTCAGTTTGTATTTGAAGGTAGAGAATCCCTCCTTGATTTCTCCTTCTTTAACCAAAGCCAGTCTTCCTGTGACCTCCCCCATTGACTGTCTACCCCAGGTCTCCTGTGCTAAGCAGTGTGTTGTAACCACCCGAGTAAGCATATGTCTCCATTGAACTCGGTGTCCTCTGGCCATGTTGGAGTCATCTCTGGGCCAGCATGAGTAGACTCACAGCAAACAGTTGTTGAAGGAATGAATGAACAAGATGCTTGGTGAATGCTTGCCAGATTAGAATGAAGAAGCAGCTAATCTCCTTTTGTCCTTACTACAACCCCTAAAGCAGATGGGGAGATACTAGCAGCCTGTTGGGGCTTAGCTGCTACTTTGTTGGTATAAGTGATAGCTGGCTGGCCCCAGGCAGCTGCAAGACATGCCCTGGTCTGACTCTTCGGACAGTGCTTGCTCTTCTCCCCAGTTAGCACATGTTCAGTTGCCTGGGAGGGGCAGGTTGATGCACATGAAACATGGTACTTTCCAGAGATGTTCACCACACTGTCTCCATGCCATATTCCCTTCCGTAGCGTGAACTTGCCCCTCCCCCATGAAGATGCAGACTCCTATCTCCCCCACCTTGAATGTGGGCTTGAGCCTACTTCATCAATACAGTGGGATGGAAGGGATGTTCTGAGACTTCCAAGGTTAAGCCATAAGAAGCTGTGCAGCTTCCGCCTGGGTCCTTTAGAATTCTCTCTTGGGATGCTCCTACTGAAAAGCCAGCCGCCACACTATGAGATGGCTAAGCCATACAAGAGGCCATGTGTAGGTGCTCTGGTGGACAGCCTTGGCTGAGCTCCCCACAACAGCCCAGCCAGGTGAGTGAGCCATCTGGGATATCCAGACGGGCCAAACCTTCAGATGATGCTAGCCCCAGCAGACATTTGACTGCAATTCCATGTGAGACCTGGTGTGTGAGCTGCTCAGCTGAACCCAGTCAATCCATAGAAATGTGAGAGATGGTGATAAATATTTGCTTGAAGTCACCAAGCTTTGTGGTGGCAATAGATAAACAGAACACCAAGTTGGACTTGGTGCCAACTGGAGGAAGAAGTGACTGCTGACCACTTCTCTGTCTCCAAAGGGTGACTCCAGAAAGCCCCCTGCCTATGATTTCTCAGGATGTAGAGGAAGGGACTTGGAGTTGGGAACCACAAGATCTCCATTGTAAGGCCCGCTAGCCTCTGAGATGCTTTCTCCAATTTGCACACTGCTCTGGGGCAAAAGACAGAGGGAGGGTTGGGACTGTTTCAAGGTCTAGTTTCCTCAGACTGTGGGGAATAACTAGGTCCAAGTGCACAGGTACAACGCCTTTACACACATCCTGGTCCCTGTACTGTCCACTCCAAGAAAATGGTCTAGATGCTTAGTATATGGAAGACGGAAGCAAGGAAATGGTGATGGAGCACCCATTCTGTGCCAGGTGGCTGACCTCAATTATTTCATTTGCTCTTCACAATGATTTGATGAGAGTAGAAGTATTATCCACATTGTACAGATGAAACTGGGTGAGAAAGGTTCAGTGATGTGTCCACACAGCAAGCAAGTGGCCAACCTGAAAAAACTCAGGCCAGCGTCTCTACTGTTGATGACTTCTGAATGGTCTCAAAGATGCTGGGAAGATTCCCAGGGCTGTGCTTCATCCCCAGCTGCTGGTCAGGGCCTGAAATTCCCTCATTATTGCTTTGCTGCTTTAGCTTAAATCCTGGATCCTATCAATGCTAATCCCTCTCGAAGGATGATGCATTAAGATGTTATTAATCACCTACCCCAGGCAGACTGAGGTCCATCGTCTCTCCTGAGAGTCTGTTTTTGTGGGAGGGAATGTGGGGTAGAGGGGCTGCTTTCAGGGACGGAAGAGAAACAGATGGGTTCATAACAGGTTCCTAGCTCAGGCTTTTCTCCATTCTTTCCAGATGGAGCTTGATGGTGGGCTTGGAAAATCAAGATGATAGATCCTCAGTATGGGGCATGGGACAAGCCCCATGCCCTGCCTGAGACCGGCCTTCATCAAGCCCGGTGGCAGCTCTAGAAAATGTCTTTCTCCAGCTAATGAAGTCCATCCCTGGCATGGGTATGGGCACATTCATTCTCCTCTTCAGCTTCCTTCACATTTGGTCAGTTTCCCTCCAAGACTCCTGGGAGAGCTGTGTTTTGTTCTCGGCTCCAAACTCAAGGAGTGGCATTAAGCGACTGGTGCGAGGCCAGAGCAGACAGCCAGGGTGAGTGGGGAAGGAACGCCAACTCCTGATAGAGCAGTGCAAGTGTCATCTGAGGGGAGGAGACCCGGGGGCTGGAGAGCTGGCTTCCACCCTGAGGATGCCGGGTGGCTGAGTGCATTGCTGGACTTTGCCCATGCTCCTAATCCTTCTCTCTGGGATGGTTCCAGTTCTGGGGAGGCAGAGGTTACTCCACATGGGTGATCCTGATGGGGAGTGACTACCCTGTCTCTGGAGGTGGCTGAGCAGAAGACCTAACTGCCCATCTAGGCTCTGCAGCGAGGCTCCCATGGAAGGAGAAGGGACCAGGTGACCTTGGAGACCCCTTGCCATGTTTGATTCTCAGACTCTGAGAAGAGACAAGCCCATCCTGGTGTAGCAAGATTTTAACCCCCTGGGGTAAAAGGAGGGGAACACATTGTTGTGGCTGTCCTGGTGCTCACCAACCTTCCCGGCCTCCCTTTACTCTTCTCTTTGGTGGTCTAACTTCCCTTTGGCAAGGAGCCCTTGCTCCTCTCTTTTCTCCCTTCCTGCTTTCCTTTCATTCATTTAACAAATTATTGTTCAGCAAATTCTTTCTTGCAATGCCTCCTAGGATACTGGGCAATGCCCTAAGTCTTGGGGGACCCTGGAGTGAGGAGAATAAATACCGCCCCTGCCCTTATGGAAGAGCAGTGGGGAGCTCCTGTAGTGTGGAATAGGGGAGTGAGACGGATTATAGAAGTCTTGGGGGGAAATCCAAGAAGGTTGAAAGTGAGGGCCGTGTTCAGGTAGGAGATGGTGTGGGGTGGGCTTGGAGGGTGGTAGTGGGGCCAGGGAAAGTGGATGGAGTCCAAAGACAGAGAATAGAAGAATTCATCAGTGCTTGATGGAATGTTGGCTGTGGCAGGTAGGTGAGGAAGAGGGGGTTGTCAGAGGACTCCTAGGTAGCTGGCTGGAGCCCCTGGGTAAGGGAGGGGGCCAGTCCTGGGGATGCCTCACAGCAGTGATGGCGTTGCTGGCAAAGCTACCTCATGCTGGGGAAGGCTTCGGTACTAACGTTTCATTTCGGGCAGGACTAGAAACAGAGGCCATGCATTTGCTCACACCCTCTCTCCAGAGCCTGTCTGCATCCCTTCTGATCTTTCCGACAGCTCCCAGAAGCAGGTCTTTTTCTTAATATGCCTCCTAGGCGCCTGCCCTCCTTTCTGCCGCTCCTCTGCTCATCATTGCAGAGCCGTGGTGATTGACACACCCAGGGGCCAATGAACTGCCTAGCTCCACCCACCACTCCCAGGGTCGCTGAGTCCCTACCCAGCTCTCCCTGTTCTCCTCCCCCAAGATCTGTCACCGTATCGAAATACCAGACACGATTCAGGGTATTAGCAGGCCTGATTTCCACCTAGGGAGACGAGGGAGGGCCCAGCTGGACCTCTTCACAGCATCCATGATCGACCCCACCTGGCTGGATGTTGCGGGGGCGGCAGGGCAGTCTCAGGCTTCCTGGCCAAGGCCTGCAGCCGGTAAACATTCCTGCCCCATTTCCATGGCTGCCAGTTGGGCTTGAGCCACTGGGGGCTGGGGGAGGGGCTTTGACTGGGCCTGCATGTTCTGGGGGATTTGGTGGTTCTCCGTTTCCAGCTTAGCTCATTGTGAAGCTGCTCTGAAGAACTCCCCTTTCCTGCAGCCAGTGTGCATGAAGCCAGTTCACTCCCTCCTGGGGGTCCCTCCCTGTGGCCATGAAGCTGGTGCACCCTTGAGTCCTCCTCCCCGTGGATGTGAGGTTGGTGCACCCCTGACACTCCCTCCTGTGGATGTGAAAGCCAGTGCACCCTTGGGTACCTCTGCCTGTGGGTGTGAAGCTGGTGCATCCCTAGGCCCTCCCCCACCGTTGGCGTGAAGTCAGTGCACCCCTGGGTCCCTCTCCTGTGGGCATGAAGCTGGTGCACCTCTGGGTCCCCCTCTTTGTGGGTGTGAAGTCAGTGTATACCTGAGAACTCCTTTCTGTGGATGTCAAGACAGTGCACCCCTGGGTACGTCTGCCTGTAGGTGTGAAGCTGGTGCACCCCTGGGTCCTCCTCATGTCCCCTGAGATAGTTGGATCTTGGTCTCAGGGCTTACTCAGTCATCTCTGGTGGTGTAGGTCTCTGTGTTCAGTTTTGTAAGTGGAGGAAACTGAAGATGATTGTGTTTACCTTACCTACCCCCCTCACTTACCTTACCTAGCTCAGGGGCTGGGTATGGGGTGGTCTCAGTCCAGGACAGCCTTTTAAATATTAAACATGGTACCATGTGATGTTTGTTATACTCATGACCTGGAGAAATCAAATGCAATTACTCAGCCATCTCAAATGGGGCAATGTGTAGGCTAACAGCTACCCCTCCCGAGGGCGTTTCATGCACACTACCTTCTGAGCTTCATTGAGTTCATTTACAGGCAACAAAACTGATGCACAGAAAGGTGGGTGACTGGGCTCACCGTGGCCTGCAGAGGAAGTGGCGAGCTTGACTTCATCCACAGCTGGTTCTGTATCTCAACACTGAGCACGAGGAAGTGATGGTGGCCCGGCCAGTCTGTACCTGGGCTCCCATGGTCTGCCACAGCCCAGTCAGTGTGCTTGATGCCTGGTATCCTTCCTAAGTAACAGAGACAGACCAGAGAGGGAAATAAACTTGCCCAGGGCTGCACAGCTATTCAGTGGTATAACCAGGACCGGAACTCGCGTCCTCTTCGTCCCTCTCAGGTGCTCATCCCACTCATCTCAGCAAATCACATAAAGCTCTCGGTGGCCTTAACACCAGGTCAGGAGGACTAGAAGGGGTTGGCCACGAGACAAGGAGGAAGGCATTGAGGGCTGAAGCGGGAGACCAGCCGTGAGTCCTGGCTTGTTACTGATGTGACCTTGAGCAATTTGTCCTCCTCTGAGCCTCCATTTCCTTGGGTGTTGCCCAGGGATGCTGATCTGTGTGTAGCTTTCCTCAAGCAGTTGCTCTGAGGACAAAGATGTGGGATGGGAACTGGCTCTGTGGACAGGCAGGGGCAGCTCCCGCCTGCTCCCCTGCCATGGAGCCCCCTTATCCTGGGTGAGTCTTGGCCAATGCCCCAGAGCCCTGCATAGCCCCAAGCTACTGGGGAAGGCAGGGAGCTGGCCTGTGCCTCCCCAGTGCCAATGCATCAGTTCTCAGGGGCTCTGAGATGGCCCCTCTTGGCCTGGACGTGCCACAAACAGTCCCCTCTCCCCTGCCTGTGTGTGTTTTGGGGCTGGCTGGCAGGCTCGGGAAAGCAGCCTGGCCTTATCAGAAGCCCTGGGTCTCCGGTTTCTGGGAACTGTCTGCGCTCTGCAGCTTTCTTTCCCAGGGGCTGGTGCCAAGCAGGCTCAGTCTGAGCGTCTGGCGGGGCTCCAGTCATTCTGTGTCAAGCACTTCTCAGCAGTGGGAAGACCAACTTCATGGAGGCCTGAAGGGACCCAGCAACCGGCCTCTGTATGCATGGCCCTGGCTGAAAAATGGGAGCATGGTTGTTAGCGCCCCCTAATCCACACAGGGGACCAACTACTCCCAGTTGTGCGAGCTGGGCTGGGAACTCACACCAATGCCTGTTAACTGCCTCTAGGGAGGGGACCTGCATGGAAGCATCATCCTTTAGGAGGCATGCCCATGTGCACTGTCTCCGTTCATGCTGCACAGGGATGGAGGCTCGGCTCACAGACCCTGCTGGCCTGTGTTCTACATCGCCCAAGAGAGTCACTCCACATCCCTGCAAGATGGGGATCATGATTGTTAGTTAAGATTGAGACGATGGAGGTGCTATGAGGTTGAGAACTTGCCAGTCACTCCAGGTTTGAAGCCAGGCTGTTGGGCTCCAGAGCCCACTTCCCACCTTAACAGCACAGGAGGGGGTCCTAGGTCTTCTGGTCCCACAGCAGCCTCCATGCTCCTGCCCCCTCCACTCCCTGCCTCCCTTGGAGTGCAATGCATCTTACTGAGGTGGAGCTGGCTCAATTCAGTATAGGTGCTACATGTATAGATGCCAGGTGGGTTTATGTTAGCTAGGGTGCCCACAAATAGGGTCCACGTACCAAGGGCAGGGTGTCTCAGAAGAGTTGGCAGGGACATAAGGGACTATATGATAAGGACGAGGGCCCTGTGTACTACCCAGCTTGAGGTCCTTGTGGGGGACATGGTCTCAGCCCTCTGTCCTGGTCCCTTGTGTGGATGAGCAGTGTCATCTGTAGATACCTGGGGCCCAGAAGTGAGGGAAGTGGCAGTCCTTGGTGCCTATCCACTGTCCTTGAAGACTCCCCTCCTGGCAGAGCCTCTCTCCAGTGCCCGTGACTACTCAATAATCCTCTTTCTCTCGCTTGAAAATTTGATGGGACAACTGCATGGCTTTCTTGGCTCTCTACACTGGCCCTCCAGCCGAGGTCCTCACTGCTCTTTCCCTGCTACAGGCTGATCTTCTCCATCTCAGTCCCTGCCTTCCCTCCTCTGTGCCTTGGTCCCAGAAGCTTCCTCAGTCAGGCCACATTGAAGCCTATCTTTAAGGAGGAGACCTCTCCCCTGCTCTGGGCTCCTTCGGCATCCTAGGCCACTGGGTGTGAAGTGACCGAAAGGGCCCTTCGCCTTCTCCGGACCATGAGAACCTGGAGGGCAAATTCCACAGCCCATTCATTTTCAGTTTCCCAAAATGTTTGTGGATTACATGGATGAAGGACAGCATGCATGAGCCAAGAGTGGAGGCAATGCAATAGGTCTGGGAACCGGGTGACCCGAGTCCCTTTCCCTTCAGTGTCTCAGGAGGAGAGTGGGGAAGATACCATGTGCCCTGAGATGATTTTCTTGGATTCCTTGATGGGCCACCCTTTGGGGAACATTTGCATTTTAACATTGAGGGGAGCTGGCAAATGGTAGTGGATTTTGGGTGCTGTGGCACCCATTGCAGAGGGCTCTCTGGCTGGCCTCGATTGTGCTGTGGGCAGGTCCCTTGTCTGAGAGTGTCTGCGCTCCGGTGCTGGCTCCCATGATGTCCCCCCTTTGTAACCCGTCTATCCAGCCTGTTCGGGGAAGCATGAGCTCTCTTCTTTGCTCCAGCTCATTGGGGTGGTGACATTTTAAAATACTGTTAATAGCTGATATTTATCCAATGCCACATGGAGTCTCGTAGCTGAGCACTTACACACTTTATCTAATCTCATCTGCACACCAGCCTTGTGAGAGAGGCCCCGATGACCATCCCATCTCAGGGAGGCCTCATTTGTCTTCATGCCCAGATACCCCTTCAGAGGCATGGATTTGCCTGGGTGAGGATCATGCCTAACTTTGCTCCATACCATCAGCCCCCAAGAGCAAGTGGGTGCTTCATATTGGTTGGCTAAACAAGGGGCAAATGAGTGAATCTGTGACTCTGACCCTTCCCATGGGCCTCACTGGAATCCTAACTTGAGAACAATTGCTCTAGTCCTATAATCTTAAATGAAAAAGCAGGGTGTGAAACCTGCTGTGTGCACACATGCCGTGTATGTGTGTCTGGGGAGGCAGGGCACAGAAACTGGGGAGGCTTGGAGGTCATGACTGGAGTGTGGGCGCTGAGTTCTGTTTGGAGCATCCTGGTTCTGTGATTTGGGGTGAGATGCCTAAGCTCTCTGGGCCTCAGTTTCCCCTTCTGTAACATAGGGGTAATCACGATACCTGACAGGGTTATTGCGAGGACAAAGTGAGTTATTACACACAGAACACCTAGAACAGTGTGTGGCCTCTAGTAATCACTAAGTAAGTGCTTGTTACTATAATCAGTAAATAGGGATGGAAGGAGCTAGATGGAGAGGTAGATGTATTGATAATAGTGCATGGGCCTTGTAAGGGAGTAACCAGTATATTTCCCTTATTCTGCATACCTCAGTTCCTTCTCCTCTCCCACAACCCTGTGTGACACCTGAGGCAGCTCAATTCTCTGGTCCTTTAAACAGAGTGTGTATTAATGGAGAGGTCACGTGAAGAGGAGGTGGTGGCCCATGCGGGGGCCTTGTGGCTGTGAGGAGGGGATGCTGCAGGGTGACACAGAGTGGACTGAGTGGGTTAGCAAGGCCATGGACAGTTCCATGATGACCACAGCCGAGTGCCAGGGCAGGACAGCTGACCAGATGTCATCTCTCCATCCTTGCCCAAAGCCCCCCACCCCATCCTCACCGGCAACTTAGACAAGCCTTTCAGGAAAGACCAGATGGAGGGAGAAAAATTCTCAGTTGACTGAGTTGTAATCTGCATTTACCAAAGAAAAAACTTGAAGTGACTGAATTTATCCAGGATTGACTAGAGTGGAAATTTCTGCTTTCAGGGAGAATGAGGCTCAAGAGAGAAATGAAGTTCAGTGATAGAAAAATAATGAAAATTATATATTTTGTGTACATGCCTATGTGGCTTATGAAAATCTCACCACCATATGTTATCCTTCCTGTACATAATTTCAAAATATGTGTACTTATGTGTGTTAATATATAAACTGAAAGAAAGAAAATTAACCAAAGTTTATTGGTTATCTCTGGATGAAGGGATTATGGACTACTTTTAATTTTCCTTAATATACTCTACTGTATCTTTTCAATTTTCTAAAGTAAACATGAACTACCTCTATGATCAGAAAGAGAATAATTATATAGCTATGAACTGTGGGTTTACACTGTTCTTCAAGTCAGGCAAATTGGGCCAGTAGATGGTGTGAACCAGGTCACAGGAAGGTGTTAGGTCAGGACTGTGTCCCCAGAGGGACCCTCCCTTTCCTGAGCCTGTTTGATGGGGATCATTCCTGTCACATGTGTCTATGTGCAGCCAGGACCCCATAAATATTCCTTCCCAGAGAGGAAGGCAGAGAGCTTCAGTCCTATCCTCTACTGCTAGCAGGAACAATGACCTCCCCTTTACAGATTAGAAACTGGAGACTCAGAGAGGTCTAGTGACTTGTGCAGGGCCACACAGTCAGGGAGCAGCCCTACTGGGGTTGGAACTCGGACTTCCAGACCAGGTTTGCCTCACACCATGCCACCGCTGCTGGTCAGCAGGAAGTGGTTCCAGTAGAAATCTCTAGGCCCATATCCTCAATACCTAATGGGGATTTACAACTTAGAGAAAATAAAAGCTTAGAGGGTTTTTTGTACCTTTACCTTGTCCAAGGTCACACAGCAAGAGCAGAGTTGGCGTTAGAATTCTCATGCTTGATGCCAGAATAGGAAGATACTCAGAAAAGAGTATGATATGGGACAAAAGGGCAAAAAAAAAAAAAAAAAAAAAAAAAAAAAAAAAAAAAACAACAAAGAAGTGGGAAGACAGGAAAGAGATTACAAGTGCTTCCTGAAACAACACAGTCTAGCGTGTGTGTGTGAGGGCACATGTGTGTGTTGGGGGGTGAGTGGGAATGGTGTTGTGGTGTGGGGGGAAGGCAGGAGCTGAGAATGAGAGTCAGGGAATAGGGCAGGGGGAAGGAGAAAAGAGACAGATGGGAAACAGTCCGTGAAAGCCAAAAACCTCAAGTCAGACAAATGTTTATTTTATTTAGTGTTGATAACAGGGAAAAAATGCTGATGGAAACTCACAAATAGCACAGGCTGGTGCCAGCTCTTTAGACCGTAGTGGGAAGTGCTAGAACGTACTTCCTCCCAGCAGGGCAGCCCCCCTGCTGAACATGATGCTTGCCTAGGAACCTACCTGAGGAGACTTCTCCAGTGGAAAGGGCCTTGAAATGGGAGCCTGGGGCTAATTGCACAGGCAGACTGCTCCGTTCTCAGAGTGCCAGGTCCTAGTCTGTGAAGGTAACACGGTCATTTCTGCACCGTCCTCCCAATGAAACCACTGGGAGGACATCACTTTTGGCCAAAGTGGGATCACCGGAATGGTCCCCAGCTTCCTGCCTGAAATAGCAGCAACAATGTCAGCAACAGCAACAAATAGACAAAATCTATGAACCCACAGTTTTCAAGACAGTGGGCATCAAGAAGTGAAGTACTGTGATTTCTCAGAGATGGGAAACAAGGAATTGAGCCCTGGGATGGCCCTAGGCACCTGCCTGGAGAGAGAGTTCCCAGGCTGCAGCACAGGGAGGCGGGCCAAAATGGAGCCCAGTGGACTCCCTGATTTGATGAGATGGAGCTGAGAGTGAAGGGACACCCAGGTGGCAAGAGTTCACAGGATGGTACAGAGGACAGAGTACCGGAGACAAGACACACACACACCCCTAGAGAGCTGCAGAGACTCCGCCAAGTACTCGGCAGAGTTCTGGTCGGCACATATGTGTGAGGAAATTACCTGAGACCAGGGGAAAAAAAAAAAAAAAAACGTCTAAAAGGGTTTGAGGGGACAGCGTGGAGTGCTCACAGGGGTGTGAATAGTTCCTGTTCCCACCAGCTAGGCTGGAAAAAAAATCTCATAATTCAGAGGGAATTGAGTAGAGTACTCGAATGCATGATCCTTAATCAAATGTTCTTGTTATTCCAGAAAAGATGCCTACCCCGCACCCTAGTTACTTTGAACCAAGTTCAGACTCAGCCCTGTCTCCGTAGTTGGTTTTTATAGCTCTGAACAGATCAGCCTCCCCTGACTCTCTTTATTTCTCATGCTGTTGACTTGGTGAAGAATATGGGTTCGTTGTTCCATGGGGCACCCTGCATTTGGGATTTGGTTGGCGCCCTTCTTGTGGTGGTGTTGAACTTTTTCCTCTATCCTGGTATTTCCTTACACTAAGTGTTAGGTCCAAAGGCTTAGGTTCAGGTTCTATTCTTTTGACAAGAATCCTTCATGGGTGGCACCTCCCTCCTTATTCAAATGAAGTGTGCTTTGAGATGGTAACTCTAGGAATGCATCCTCGGCTTATCAGCATAGGCTGCTCATCACAGCTGCTGGGAATGCAGACTCTTGGCGTGCTATTTTGCCTCTTTCTGTCCCCCACTAAAAGGCATATTAAGATGCATGTAGGTTAGAATAAGGTTTATATGTGGACAACCTTGAATTGACTCTTAGTTTTTAAAGTCTTCCAGAAGTTTGAGTCTTTTTTTTTTTTTTTTTTTAACAAAACCTAGTATTTATAACAAATAATAGTGACACATGGTGAGTTATGAAGTTGTCACCTATGGAGCCTACAAAGTAGGGTGATCAATTGTCCCTGTGTGCTGGGGGCTGAGGGATTTCCCAGGATAAGGGACTTTCATTGCTAACACTGAGAATGTCCTGGGCAAACCAAGATGGACTAGTTACTTTACTACAAAGTGTAGATTTGTCTGGTAGCCAGGATTATAAACAAGCAACTTAGCGTGTCAGAACTACCCAGGCTTTAGATGTGGTCCTGTCCCCTCTTTATGCCATCTGAGTCAGTGATGGTTGTCTGGGCTTTCCAGTGATGGAAACACCAGTCCTTTTCCTAAAGGTGAGTAAGTTTAAGTCCTTTTCCTATTCACTCCATTGGTGGATAAGTTCAACTTTTGGAAAATTTGGCCTTCCAGTAAATTCCATGAATCCAATTGTCAGCTGGAATTTTACCCCACAGGGCCAAGCATATGATGTTAATCAACCAATTGGACCATTGAAGTCCACACCATGGACCTTCCAAGCAAACATCTGCCAGTACATTGCTGGTCATGACATTAGGACCCTTCCCTCCACTTTCCCACATTCCTCAGGACACGATCCAAGACTTGGCATAAGAGGATCACTGGCACCAGAACAGAAGCCAGCTGAAACGCAAGAGGACCCTCTGCAGAGGAGGTTTGCCTGCTCCCTCTTGCCTTCTAGAATCCAGGTCGGCAGGCATTCCCCCTGAACCCTCAAATGTAGTTCAATCTGTTCCTCTGTGCATGGGAGAGATGTGCTATCAGAAGGGAGACCTTGTGTGTCCTTACACCTCTCAAGTGGCTGGGAGGGGAAGGGAGTGCCTGACTTCATCCATTAAGGATGAACCAGCTGTTCTAGCCTACTTGAGAGGATTTCAAAGTAGAGCCAAGAATTTTACTTCAAGAAGTACTTTACCTTCTGAAATCAAATCATCTAATTTTCAGGGCAGTTGTTGAACGGGCATTCCCATTGGGTTTAATGCTACAGCTTTTCCGGAAACTTATGTGGAATGGAGGTCAAAATTTTATGGGCTCAGATGCATTTTCTCACTAGCTCAGTGACAGTTTTCAGGACTTCTGGCTCCCTCCAAGATGTCTCTCCTGTCTAACCAGCTCAGTGGCATCTCCTCTGTCTTCCTCTCTTTTCTCCATGATTCCCGGAAGATCCCCTCAATATGTCCCTACTTCTGATCCTTCCCAGCCTGTCCTGGGGACACCACAAGCCTTACCTTTGCTAATTGCCTGCTTTATCCTAACTGCCCACCCCTCCCAACATGACTTCCCAGGCTTGTCTTCCAAGGGCCTTATTCTCTGGCCCCATGGACCTGGCCAAATTCTCCCCAACCTTGACCTCCATCTTCCTTCTTCAGAAACTAGTCAAAGAGGTTCTGTCTGTCCCCACTTTGGTGTTGGTGAATACTTCTTTCTAAGCTGACCTCCTACAGGCAGTTTTCCCCACAATTAATATCTTTATGTTCCTCACTGTCTTCTCCCTCCTCTGACCTCCACCTCTGATCATCAGTATTGCACAAACCCACACAGACAAGTTTCTCTTCTCTGGTGGGCCTCTTTCTTCTCTTTGGCTAATTTGCAAGTCCCTGGAGGGCTCGGACCAAAAGTCTATGCCAGAGACAGTGAGTACTCATTAAACCTCTCGTGTGCATTCCTACGTTTCCAACCTTTCTTGCTGGAAGATGGGGCCATGTGACTAGCTGTAGGCTGTGAGCAGAAGTGGCATGTGTCACTTCTTGACTGAGGCAGTTAAGAGCTGGCAGAAGTCCTTCTCCATTCCTTTCTTCTATGCCACAGTGACCACAGATGCCATGTGATCCAGATGCTACAGTTATAAGATGATAGATCCTTTGTCAGCCTGGTTCTCTGAATCTGTGTGGATCAAAGCTTCCCACTGTCCTGCATTAGACATGTAATATGAGCAAGAAACAAACTCCATCATCTTAAGTCTCTGAGATTTGGGGCTTTTTCTGCTGCAGCAGCTAGCATTGCTCAATGTTAATACAACATCTTGTTTGTTCCCTCCACCTCCACTGTTCTCTGCCTGGCAGCTCTGAGCACAGACTGGTCACCCAGCATGGATTCAGTGGGCTTTTTCATCTAAATGATGCATTTCATGGGATTCTAATAGATGTGGAATTCATAAATGAAACAGCTTAAGAGGGTGTTCTCAGCAGCATGCCCAGTGAAAACTACTCTTGAAATTGACCTCCTGGATAAGCCACTATCCATCCTGACTTCATTGGCCAAACCCTGGGATGCTGTAGCATGCTGACTTAGATTCAAAATCAGGACTGAGATTCCTTTAGCTGTTGACTTTGGGATAATCATGTGCCCTCTCAAAGCCACAAGTTCCACATCTGCAAAGTGACCAAATGATATCAGAGCTCTAGAGGACCTGGAGCCCCCATCACTGCCCTTCTAGGAAGGCCATCCTGTTTCCAGGAGACAGGGGCTTCTGGGGCCCACGTGACTGTGTCGATGTAGCTATGATGCTCCTGGATTTTGGAAGTAAAGAAGCTAAAACTATAGTATAATAGAGAGAGGTGCTTTGTAGAGCCACAAACCCACAGACCATGGCCTACCACATGATCCAATCATTGCCCTTTCTTGGACTGGGACTGACTGGCAAACTAGAGCTCAAACTATGAGGGGACAAGTGATCCCTGCCCTCACCATGATATGAGTTGAAACTTGTCAGGCCTTCAGGGATGTGGCTGTGTCTTTTTCACAATCTATTCCCAGGGCCTACTCAGAGCTTGGCCCATGGATAGTGCTGAAGGGCTACTGACATCCCCAGCAGTGGCAAGTCCCTGTTGGCAGGATGTGTTAGCTGAGGCCAGAGGTCACTGGGCAGGGAGGCCATGTGAGGCGTTCTGAACAGAGAGATGCCCATCTAGATATGTCTGGGCTGAGATTCCTCGGTGACTTCCTGGGAGAAGCCGAGGGGACACCTGGGAAGTCAGTGACATGGGCTGCAGGAACAGGAAAGGCCACAATGAGGTGAGGCCCCCTCTTGCCTCCATGCTGAGGTGGGATGCCTGCAACACATGTTCTTAGCATGTGTTAACCTTGGTGCTTTCCTCCTGCCAGGAAGCTGTCATGGAGGCATTTAGCAGAGGAAATGGCGTAGGAAACATTTCTCTTGTACTTTGGGGCACTGTGCACCTAATGGGGCATGTATGATAGGGGCTATGGGTGGGGGAGGTGGGCCCCAGTGGAAACTGCCAAAGCCTGTTTGGTCCAGCACCAGAGGAGCGAGTGTGAATAGCATTTGGCAGCCGAAGCCCAGTGCCCTTGGCTGTCATGTGGGATGAAGTGCTGGGGATGGGGGCTGAGCATCTATGATGCACAGGGTGCTGGCTTTGGGCCTCACGCATCTGCCATCTCCCTGCACCCTCACCACAGCCCTGCCACGTAGACACTGTCCATCCAGTTACAGATCAAGAAGCTGCCTTGAAGTTGGCCTGACTCCAAGCAAATCTAACTTGACTAGAACTCAAAGGAACTCACAGCAGTTTCCTTGCTGCCATGAAGCCAATGAACCCATTCAGGACATGGGGAACAGCATGCAACACGATCTGCAAGTTACTTGTCTGAAGTTCGGGGTTATAAGGTAGCCTAAATGAGGATGATTTTATATGGCAGAGGTCTGGGAGCAAAACATCAAATCTTGAGGTTGGGATCAGGCTGTGGTTTTCATCCTAGGAAAGATGTGTATTTTGTGGCTTCTTTCTCTCTCTAATCTCAAATACAATGTACATAGGCGACACACACAATGAACACACGTATATCTACATGGATTCACTCTCTCTCTCTCTCTTTTTTTTTTTTTTTTTGACAGAGTTTCACTCTTGTTGCCCAGGCTGGAGTGCAAAGGCACGATCTCGGCTCACCTCAACCTCTGCCTCCTGGGTTCAAGCAATTCTCCTGCCTCAGCCTCCTGAGTAGCTGGGATTACAGGCATGCGCCACCATGCCCTGCTAATCTTGTATTTTTCTTAGAGACAGGGTTTCTCCATGTTGGTCAGGCTGGTCTCAAACTCCTGACCTCAAGTGATCTGCCTGCCTCGGCCTCCCCAAGTGCTGAGATTACAGGCATGAGCCACCGCGCCCAACTATGGATACATTCTTAAAAGTCCACACACCTGTCTACATACATCCTTACTCACACGTATGAACAGACGGTCATGATGATGCTCACATGTGATACACTCACGTACACCTGCGTGTATCCTCATACCCACATACCCACAGGACTACTTAATAGACACAGCTCACATCAAATTGCCTTCACACACACACACGCACACACACACACACGCACACACACACACTCCCTCTCAGGTGGACATGCTAACACACATACACAACAGACTAATCCACATAGTGAGAAAACTCACATTTACACAGCTCTTTCTCTGAGCAAAGAAATTCTATCTTTTCTAGGAGAGAAGGGGAAAGTGAGCCAGCAGTTCTTAGCTGCTTTCTGTCATCTCCCACAACTCTCAAAGGTGACAAGCTTTTTATGCAGAAAAGCAAAAGCAAAAGAGGGCAGGTTGGAGGTGGCTGGGGGCCTAGTGAGGATCTCTCTGGGGATGAACTGCTTGGTGTTTTTACCCCTCTAGATTTCAGTTTCCGCAAGTCTTAAGTGGGGATAAAACTCCCTTCCAGCCCCTTCCCATGGCCTCTGTGGGTATCATATCATCCGATGCAGGGATGGGAAACTGTTCAGATGAGTCCTGGGTGGGCTTCCTCAAGGCTGAATTCCCCATTACCGGTCACAGAGCCTATTCCAAGGTCAAGCCATACCCTGCTGGCTTGAGTAGGGAAATGTGGCAGTGACACCCTGAAGGGACATTCGTAAGGGTCACACTGTCAGAGCTGCACACACTGACACCATGAAAGATTCTCCCTTATTTCACAGGTAGAGAAACTGAGGCACAGGAAGATTAAGGACCGAGCGCTTAGAACAATGACTGTCACTTGCCAGTTCCCCAGTGGACACTGGGTGAATGACTGTCAGATGCTGCTCTTCTGCCATCTTCCAAGCAGCTCATGAGGCTTTGAGGACTTGGAATATGAGGGACTCGACAAGGCAATATTAAATTTCATACAAGGATTGAGGGGAGTGTGGAGGCTGGTCTGCTCCTCTAGTCCTGGGTAATGCGACCACTCTTCCCTGCCTTGTGTCAACACCTCACCCAGCACATGAGCGCTCCCCTTCACCCAGCTCATTGGGATTTGCTGTGCTCATGAGTGTACACCCACTGCAGGCACACGTGGGAGCACGCGTGTGCGTATGCACACACACACACACACACACTCTCCTCTCTCTCTCTCTCTGTCTACAGACTCACACAAGAAAACCTGTCCAGGTTGGTAACAGGTAAAAGCAGATACAGGGAGAGGCAGTAGGAGTCCCCAGGCTGCCTGCCACTGGAGTCCCAAATAACATGTCCAGCTGATGAGTGTTGACATAAACTTTAATGCTGAATTTCTAGCCAAGCACCAGGTCTCACCAGTGTCATGGTGAAAACAGTCTAGTCCCTTCCCTTGTAGAGCTTATAGTCCAGTGGAAGGTCACTGTGTGGTCACCAACATGGAGGGGCAGAGCTTGGAGGAGGGCTAATAAGACACATGTCTAAACAGGGTCCTCTGGGTGCCCTGAAGACGGAATGTCGGACTCCTTCCTGCAGGGGCTCCAATCAAGACTTTGCCAAGAAGGAAGTATGGAAGACCGTGAAGGCTGCTTGAATGGTGCCAAATAAAAGAGGGTGGCAGGGTGTTCTAGGCCAGAGGACAGCATGTGCACCAGCCAGAGGGTGAAGCCTGCAGTATATTTAGGGTGGACAAGGAGTCCTGTGCGACCAGAGCCTGAGACAAGAGGGGCCAGAGAGGCAGCATGGGGACAGGTGAGGAAGAGAATTCAATGCCTTGCCAAGGGTCTGCCTTTATTCTCTGGATGGGGTAGGGGTCATGGGATGGGTTTAAAGAGAGAAGGGACAAGATCAAGTGTGTGGTTGCAAAAGTCACCTGGTGGCCTGATGGAGGTGAGGAAACTGGCATCTAACTAAAGGCACCAGAGGCTGAAGCAAGGAAGACGTAGGGGAGCTACTGCCTTCCTTGCTCTCCCAGGTCAGTCAGGAGGTCCTTGCAACAACTGGGGCAAGACTGGTGTGTTGGAACTGTCCCAAAAGAGGATGTGGGAAGTGAGAGGAGGGATGGATTGGTGAGGGGTCAAGGAGAGGGAGGCGTCAAGGACCATGGTGCTGGTGCCAGTGCCCCAGGTTTGGCTGGGGATTGGGGGGACTCACCTTCCCCATGCTGGAGGAGGGGCAGGCAGTGATGTCACATCCCTCCCTGGGCTGTCTCGGTGGGAATAGCCATTGTTTGTCAGCCTGTGCTGTCCCAGGAGCTGTGGCTCAGAATATTAAAATCTTTCTCAGGTTTATCTTCTCCCCATCTCGCTCATTTGAAATCCCTGCAATTGAGGGGAGAAAGTTACTTTAATCCTCTGGTTCCTATCAGCCTAATTACAGTTTCAATAGACAACGGACCGGGTTCTAAATGAGATTTGAGGACACTGGAACACATTATGTTGGCGCTAATAATGATCTGTCTTTGTTTTATCATTTCTTGTTGTTGCTTCTCATTTTGGCTGCCTGAATTCTTAATGCCTTTGAGTGTCTCAGGGAGATTGCTTCCTCTTGCTGGCAGGCCGGGACACAGTTCCAGACTTGCATATGAAAATACCCAGCCTGTGCCTGCAGCTAACACGCCAGCCGCCATTTAAATTTCAATCAGCCCTTCTGTTTGTGTGTGAGTTCCTTGGATGGATGAAATTAGCAATTTTGAAAAATTGATTAAAATTGCTGGTTTCACGAAGCCTCAAAACATCAAAATCAATCTTTTTTTTTAAAATACACCAAAATTCTTGTTGGACTTACCACGTCGGCAGTATGAGAAGCTGCTGATTGCCAGTGGGGTGGTGGGGACTTGAGGGCTGGGTGGGCTGGGGCTTCTTTTGGCTCTGTACACACTCCTATGTGACCTTTTTAAGAGTTTGACTCTTGCTGGGTCTCATTGTTCTTTCATCTGTGGAATAAAGGGGTTTGACTGAATAGGGCACCTCTAGAAGCCTCTTCTCCAGCCCTGGCACTATGTAATTATGTGCTCTGAGTCAGGTAAAAAACCAATGAATCTTTGCAGGTAGAATCTGCATTTAGATGAGGGTGAGAATACCAACAACAGATATCATATTAGCTAACATTTTGAATTGCTAAATCAGGTACTTTATATGCAGTATTTACACCCATTTAATCATCAAAGGAAGACTATGAGAAATACAATGATTACCCCCATTTTCAGATGTGGAAAGGGAGGCCAACACCTTTCCCCACATCCAGGCGAATATAGTTGCAGGTAAAGGCTGCTTTGACACATCCAGTAGAGGGGTCTCCTACGTCCCCCCTGCAATGGCTGTGGGGGAGTCATACATGTGATTGACACATGTCAGGCTCCCTGGTCTGATGGGGCAGTGGACGTTGGCAGCAGACATTTGAGGCATCCTTGGGTCTACTCTCTTCTGTGAGCTTTTAGTCAATGTCTTGAAAGCTCTATTCATCACCTTTGCAGCAGAGACGGGTCAAAGAAGTGAAATGGTAATCAAAAACACGCATGTGATATTTCTCCAAGTAGTGTGACCTGCTCAATGGCACAGACCAACAGTCCTGGCCACCGTCTAGGCACAGAGAAACACTTGGTCATTACTGGTTGGTTTGAGGAAAAAGAAAACACTCTGGGCCAGGCGTAGTGGCTCACACCTGTAATCCCAGCACTTTGGGAGGCTGAGGCGAGCAGATCACATGGTTGGGAGATCGAGACCATCCTTGCTAACATGGTGGAAGCCTAATAAAAATACAAAAAATTAGCCAGGCTTTGTGGCGGGCGCCTGTAGTCCCAGCTACTCAGATCGCGCCACTGCACTCCAGCCTGGGTAACAGAGAGAGACTCCATTTAAAAAAAAAAAAAAAAAAAAAAATGGAAAAGAAAAGACAGGACTCTGTTTGCTACTCTGGGCAGCAGTAATTTTCCTTCATCACCTCTGGCCCCACCCTTCTCAAGCCTCCACTTGCTTCAAGGGAGAGAGAATAGGCTGCCCTCTTCCAGAAACTATGCGGCTCTGCTCCCTCCACTGCAGTCTGAGTAAGACAAGTGTCATGGCCATTTTCTGTCCTTTGTGGGTCCCTGTGGCACAGCTGCCGACAACGCTTAATCACAAGAATCACCTTCGATTCTTGTTTAAAAAGCCAGGCTGCTCAGAGCCTGCTCCACCCTTCCTGAAAAGAGCCCTCGCCCATCTGGGAAGCCCTGCTTCTCTCAACATGCTGTAAGTGTATACGGGGACCATATTCTTGCCTTCCAGTTTACTGGCCAAATGGCTAGCGTGCAGCGTGCAGACAGTTCAAATTCTCTTCCCTATCTCACGCATATTTATTGAACACCTACTAACGTTAATGGGAAAAGATAGAGGTGCTATGGGAAACGTATTTTTTCTAGATCTAGAATCGAATCTATCACCAGTGTTTCGTGACTTTGTGAAGTCACTTAAGTCTTTGGGACTTGGTTTCCCTGATTATGACATGAGAACAATGTTCCTCTCTCCAGACTGTCTTGAGGAGACGTGGAATGCATGTGGAATGTCTGTCTGGTAAAATGCCTGGCACCTAAGTAGCTACTCTTTCTACCAGGGAAAACCCACTCCCAGTAGCCCCATCCCAAGGCTGCTGTGAATACCAAAGTGGCTGGCAGAGTCTGTAACTCCTCCTTCAAGAGCGGAAGATGCTGCGGGGTTGGCTAGGCTCATTCACCAGGGAAGTGACCTGCCCCTGTTTACCAGCCTCGTATAGCTTTTTTTTCCCCTTTCTTTTGGTTTTTGTTTTTGAGACAGAGTCTTGCTCTGTTGCCCAGGCTAGAGTGCAGTGGTGCCATCTCAGTTCATTGCAACCTCCCCCTGCCCCGGGTTCACGTGATTCTCCTGCCTCAGCCTCCTGAGTAGCAGGAATTACAGGTGCCCACCACTGCACTTGGCTAATTTTTGTACTTTTAATAGAGACGGGGTTTTGCCATCTTGGCCAGGCTGGTCTCAAACTCCTAACCTCATGATCCACCCGCCTCGGCCTCCCAAAGTGCTGGAATTGAGAGGTGAAGCCAGCTGGACTTCCTGGAGGGAGTGGGGACTTTGAGAACTTTTCTGTCTAGGTAGAGGACTGTAAATGCACCAATCAGTGCTCTGTGTCTAGCTAAAGGATTGTAAATGCACCAATCAGCACTGTGTGAAAACGCACCAATCAGTCCTCTGTGTCTAGCTAAAAGATTGTAAATGCACTAATCAGCACTCTGTAAAATGAACCAATCAGCACTCCATAAAATGGACCAATCAGCAGGACATGGGTGGGGACAAATAAGGGAATAAAAGCTGCCCCCCCCTCCCTGCACCCCCGAGTGAGCAGCAGCAACTTGCTTGGGTCACCTTCCACCCTGTGGAAGCTTTGCTCTTTTGCTGTTCACAAAAAATCTTACTGCTGCTCACTCTTTGGGTCTGTGCCACCTTTAAGAGCTGTAACATTCACTGCAAAGGTCTTCAGCTTCATTCTTGAAGTCAGAGAGACCAAGAACCCACCAAAAGGAACCAACTCTGGACACAGTAGGACGTGAGCCTGGAGTTGCTGGGGCCATTTCTGCCACCATGTGGGGACAGCCAGCCTGAGGATGAAGTCAACAGAGAAGAACGGAAGCTGAGAAACAGAACAAATCATTCCACCTGGCACCTGGGTTCAGCCAGGCCTAACTCTGGTCATGTGAGTTGATAACACTTCTTTTTGGCTTAATCCGGGCTGAGCCGGGTTTCTTTCATGCTCAGACAAAAATAAGTGCTGACTAAATCAAAGCTTTTTCCCTTGACTGGGAAACCCTGATTCCCCAGTGCAATGGCTCTGCACATGTGGTACTGAGGGCTTACACCAAGGTGGTAGAGAAGCTCCCTTGAATAGAACTAGGCTTTGGACTGCTGGGCTGCAGTGTAATTGAGGTCCTGGGGAGGGGGCCAGTGCAGGGAAGAAAGCACCAATACCTTGAGCCTCAATGCAAAGAGCAGCCTGGAAGCAAATATATATATATATATTCTTGCACTGCGAGTTTTTTTTTTTTTTTTTTTTACCATAAATGATGTTGAATTGTGTCAATTTTTTTCAAGATTCTATTGAGATAATCATATAAATTCACTTGCGTTTGAATATTAAACTAACCTTTAACCTTTAATTCCTAGGATAAACCCCACTGGGTCATCGTGTATTATCTTTTTTTGTATTAATGTATTGTTGAATACAATTTGCTTATATTTTAGCAGCATTTGTGCTCCATGAAGGGTATTGGTCTGTAGTTTTCTATTTTAATAATATATGTTTTTTGGTTTAGGTATCAGAATAAGTTTGCTCCATAAAACAAATTGGGAAGAGTTTTCTTTCTCTGTTTTCTAAAATAATTTGATAGGTCTGATATTTTAACCTAATTTTAAAATAGAATCTGCCAGTGAAACTATTGGAACCTAGTGCTTTCCTTGTGGGAAGGTTTATAACTACAAATTCCATTTCGTTAGTACATATAGGGTTATTTATGCTTTCTATTTCTTCTTGAGTGAGCTTTGGTAATTTGTACATTTCAAGGAATTTGTACATTTTCTCTAAGTTGTTGAATTTGTGACACAGAATTGTTCATGGTATTTCCATATAAGCCATTTAATTAAAGTAGGGTCTGTAATGTGATGTTCTTTTTTTCCCTGAGACTGGTAAATTGCGTCTTCCTTGTTTCTTGATCAGTCTGGCTAGAGGCCTACCAATTGTCAACAGTACTAGTTTTTTGACCTTGTGGAACTACCAGCCTTTGTACTCATTTCCCCCTGTGTTTGTCATTTTCTACTTCAGTGTTTCATGCTCTTATTTTTGCTATTTTCTTCCTTCTACTTTCTTTGGGTTTATTTTGTCCTTCTTTGTCTTCATTTATCAAATAGGGGCTTAAATGATTGACTTTAGGACTTTGTCCTTTCTGATATCAATACAAAGTTGTCATTGCATCTTAGAGCTGCTTTATCTGTATTTCACAAACTTCATATATTTTGCTTTTATTTTCATTTAGTTCCAAATATTTAAAAATCTCTCTTGTAATTCATTCTTTGAGCTATGGGTTATTTAAAAGTACCTTGTTTAATTTCTAAATATTTTGGGCTTGTGCATATATCTTATTATTATGAATTTAAAATTTAATCCCACTGTGGCCAGAGAACATACACAATACTATGTCAGTACTTTAAAACTTATTGGTATCTGTTTTATGTCAATTACCTGTGTCATGCACACCAGATTATGTGGTAATGTACAGGTAAATCAGGTCTTGTGGAAACAAAAGGTCGGATTTGTAGCATTTGCCAATTTTCATGGTATAAATACCTGCACCATGGCCAAATTCAACATGATGTTACTAAATGTACTACTGGAAAGAAATGTGCACAATTTTGTGAGCTGCTACAAGCCAGCTCCAGCACAACACTGGGAATATGGTCTGCTTGGTAAGTATTCCAGGTGCACTGGAAAGTTATATGTATTTTGTTGCTGTTGGGTAGAGTGTTCCATAAAGGTCTATTTGGTTAAGCTGGTTGATATGTTGTTTAAGTCTCCTATATCCTTTTAGATTTTCTGTCTCCTTGTTTTGTCAGTTACTGGTACCACTTTATGTGTGATATAAGAATCTTACAGCAATATCATTCCTTTCTTCCCTCCTGTCCTTTGTGCTCTTATTGTCACGTATTTTACTTATACATACATTATAAACCCCACACCACATTATTTTTACATTAAATCATCGACCACCTTTTAAGGAAAATAATAAATTAGAAAACACAAAGATTTTTTTTAAGCTACCTGCATATTTAGCATTTCTGGGACTCTTCATTCATTTGTATAAACCTGATTTCTGTCTGACGTTTTCCTTCAGCTAGAAGAAATTTGTTTAATAATTCTTATAATGCAGGTCTGCTAGTGATAATGAAAATTTGTCTGAAAATTCTTTATTTTGTCTTTACCTTTGAAGGATATTTTCACTGGCTATAGAATTCTAGATCAACAGTCTCTTTTCTTTTCCTCTGTATACACTAGAGATGTCCATCGTCTTCTGGCTTGCATAGTTTCATGCGAGTCTTTATTATTTTTTAGTTATTTTACTCTGTACATGAGTATTTTTTCTCTGGCAACTTTTAAGATTTTTCTCATTTTCATAAACTTGGTTATGAAATGCCTTGATATGATTTTCTTTGTATTTATCCTGACTGGGGTATTCTTGAGTTTGTTGACTATGTCAACTTATACTTTCAAAAACATTTAGAAGACTCAGCTATTACTTCTTCAAATAATTTTAGTGCTCTCTTCCTTTTCTTTGAAGACTCTATATTATATAATATAGTTGTGCTATTGTGATATAATAAAAAAAATACATATTTTGGCTTTTGTCACAGCTTCTGGTTCCCAGCTCCTACAACCCTCATAATTTCCCAAGTGACTAGAGCAATAGGCATATTTTTTGCTAAAAATTTAGACTTTTGTCCTCAGTTCCTGAAATAGCTGCATGAATGATACAAGTGAAAAACGTGTCTTTTATTATTCATAGCAGGTCTCTTACAACCACACCTGAGTTTATATTAATGAGGTGATTATTTTTTGAAAGCCCTTAGATAATCACAGGATTGGGGCTGGTTGCCAGTGGGACTGACCATGTGATTGGAGGGTTGAAACTTTTGGCCTCACTCCCTCACCTTCTGGGAGGGAAGAGGGGCTAAAAGTTGAGTTGATTACCAAATCACTCAATAATATAATCAATCATGCTTACATAATGAAGCTTCCATAAAAACCCAAAAGGACAGGGTTTGAGGAGCTTCCAGGTTGGTCAATAAGAACACATTCATACACTGGAAAGGTGGTGTGCCCCAAATCCACAGAGACAGAACTCTTGTGCTTGGTACCCTTCTGAATCATTTGTCTCTTTATTTGACTGTTCATTCATGTTGTTTACAATAGTCTTTGTATTAAATGGGTAAGTGTAAGTATAATAAAATGTTTCCCTGAGTTCTGTGAGCCCTCTAGCAAATTAATTAAACTTGAGGAGAAGGTCATGGGACCGCCTAGTTTAGATCTGGTTAGTCACAAGATATAAAACCCAGACTTACAATTAGCATCTGAAGTTGATGGGCACAGTCTTGTGGAACTGAGTCCTTCACCTGTGGGATCTGACCCTACCTCCAGGTAGATAGTATCAAACTGAATTGAATTATAGGACACCCAGCTGGTATCTGCCGAAGAATTGGTTGTTTGTGGAAAGAAATCTTCACACATTTTGGACACAGAAGTTTTCTGTGTTGTGTGTGTGAGGGTAGACAAAAAACAATGTGTTTTTTTCTTCAGAATGGTAGGTCACTGAATATTGTCCTTTCGGTCACTGAGACTCTGTTTAATTTATTAGCTTTTTAAAAAAAATCTCTTTGCTTCTATTTGGATAGTTCTTGCCTTCTATTCAGTCTTATTTACAATTTCTTTTTGCAATGTTTAATCTGCTCTTAAGCCTGTCTGGTGAATATTCCATTTTAGATATTATAATTTTTTTGGTTCTAGGTGTTCTTGATTAAAAAAACCTTTTGTCTCTTCAGTGTGCTATGTTTTTCTTAAGCCTTGAATATATTTATAGTAGCTGTTTTAAAGTTCTTTTCTGCTAATTCCATTACCTCTGTAATTCCTGGTCTTGATTCTATAGGTTTATTGTATTGAAATTTATTGGGTTACTTTTTAATGTTTTTTTTTTTTTTTTTTTT
>NW_016830182.1:487100-666337 GCF_001698545.2 Rhinopithecus bieti
TTTTTTTTTTTTTTTTTTTTTTTTTTTTTTTTTTTTTTTTTTTTGCGTGTTTGGTTATTTTAATAAGATGCTGGACATTGTGTATTTGAAGTTATTGAGTGTCTAGATTTTTTTTTTTTCCCATAAAGCACATTGAGTTGTGTTCTGATAGCCAATAGTTGACTTTCAGATCATCTTGCACTTCTGAGCTTGGTTTTGTTTCATAGGGTCTAAAGTAGTCTTTACTCGAAGGATAGCTAAGTTATACCACCAAGGTGTGCCTTTTATGAGACTTTTCTGAAATGCTCCAAGTGTTTGATAAGGTCTCTTTATTTGGTCAGAACTCAAATGTCTTTCAACCATACCAAGAGTTAGTATTTGTTCAGCTTATAGTTCCCCAGTAGTTACTCCCTCTCTGGTGATTGTTCTTTGCTTGGCTTAATGGAATCTTTACACATTTATAGCTTAGCCTTCAGTCAAAGACTCAGGGTATCTTCATGAAGATATCTGGACGTCATACTCTGCATAGCCTCTTCCTCTTTAGTTTTCTGCCCCACAAGTTCCAGCAGCCTCAGCCTTCCCAAACCTGCATCTCTGTCTTTTCAGCTCACGGAGACTGCATGATATGCTTGGGTTCTTGTGAACAATTGCCATGTCTGCTGAATGCTTCTAGGCAGAAATCTGCAGAATTGTAGGGCACACCTCCTTTGTTTTCTTTTTCTTAGTCACTACAGTACTCTGATGCTTGTTGTTCAATGTCTGAGAACAGTCGTTTTACGTATTTGTCCATACTTTCCCCCCCGTTTTAGATGATGTGGTAGGCAGAATATGGTCCCTTAAAGATGTTCACTCTGGAACTAGTGAATATGTTATGATAGGTAGCAAAGGCGAGTTAAGATTGCAGATAAAATTAAGACTGCTAGTAAATTGACATTAAAAGAGGGAGGTTATTTTGGATTATAATTGAAAAGGCTCCTAGAAGTGGAGGAGGAAGACAGAAGAGAGAGAACCAGAGGGATGGCAGTGTGAGAAGGATTTGGCCCAATCTTGCTGGCTTTGAAGATAGAAGGAAGAAAACATGAGCCAAGGGAAGCAGAAGCTGGAACAGGCAAAGAAATGGATTCTCCTGCTGCTTCCAGAAGGAATACAGCCTGCTGACACCTTGATTTCAGCCCACTGAGACTCTTTTTGACTTCTCATCTCCAGATCTATCAGATAATAAATGTATATTGTTTACATGCAGCAGGAATAGGAAACTAATACAAGTGCGAGAGCTGTTCTAGTACTATCACTCTATCATGACTGAGAGGAGACATTTACTATTTTTATTTTTGTTTGCTTTTCTTTAAGAAAAAGATCAATACTTGAGACCCGCTACACGTATTTTGATTTGGTCAGAACAGGGGCATTAAGATTTTTTAAAATTTTCTTATTGTTCTAATGAGCACCCAAGGTTGAAAACCACTGACCCAGTCCAACCCTGTCAATTTACAGCTGAGGCCACTGAAGTGAGGAAGAGTTAAAGGCAAATGCGAGTGAAATTTCAGTCTGTTGCAAAAGACTCTGCATAGAGGAAGGAGGGTAGGATATATGTTCTCCCAGGAGGCTGTCTTTTGGCATCCAGGCATTTACAGTTGTGGCAGGAGGCCTGCAATGAGCTTGGGTGCATGGTGTACATCCTCAAAAATACAGGAGCAAAGACCAACCCATTAGCTTTGCAAAACTGTGGATTTCTGCAGCCCTAAAATCAGTTCAATCAGTCTTATTACCACAGAAGTGCCCACCTATAGACCTGGTGTGAGTCATTGGTTGGTTTTGATCAAGTTGTTGAGAATTCTGCTATTTAACAAACTTCAGCACTCTGGAGAACCACAGGGTGCATTCTGCCAATGCTCATATCAATTCCTTCTTCAGGTTTACATGGCAAGGGTGGCTTTCAGATTTCAATCATTCCATGCATTTAAAAAAACAGTATTTTCACCGAGCCAGCAGGAGCCAAATATTGCCTAGATTTTGGTATTCAGTAGTGTTCTGAAATTTATTGATTCATGTTCAAAATTTAAGAGATTCTAAGATTCATTCCTTCATGAGCTCATTTGGTGAAAATGTTTCTCCTTTCTTCTTCCCATTACTTTTCCTCCCCTTCCCTTTCTTTCCCTTCTGTTTTCTCCCTTTTTAAAGTTAACCTTAGATTGGTCACATTTGGGCAGGTAAGTGCCTCCACCAGTGGAGCACATTCAAGTTAACAAGGAGTTGGATCATTCCAGGGCACCTTGACTGCCTTGATACTTTTCTAATTCCACAGTGTCTCTACATGGTTCTTAGCTGCTACCCAGCTTAGGATTTTAGGCTGATAACATCTTGCACCTTTCTGTTGATGGTCAGATATTGCCCCTTTGCTTCTCTTTCTGCAGTGCATTCTGAGCTTTTCTTGGACCTCAACTCGCTGTTTAGTTTAGGAAATCCTAGCCAGCAAGCTGGCACTTCGTAGGTGGCTGGGGAAAGATGCAGAAAGTGAAGACAAAAGCAATGGTTAACACTTATGGAGTGTGTAAAACTGATCTGAGTGCTTGACTCTCAGAGCCAGGCTTTAGACAGGTATTATTTAGACAGGTAATATTACCTTTATTTTATATGAGAGGAGACCCAGGTACAGAGAGATTAAGTAACTTTTGTAGGAACACACAATAAATAAGTAGCAGATCTGGGATTTGTGCCCAAGCAGTCTAGAGCCTTACTTTTACTCTACTGTTAAAGGATCAGCCCTGCATTTGGATTAAGCATTGTAGCATCTCAGAATCATGCTCCAAAGGACCAAAAGGCATTGTCCTTGCTGCCGGCCATATGCCTGAGACCTCCTCCATAAGCTACCACAACTGAGTAAAAGCATCAGTTGTCATAGTCTCTGCATTCAGACAGAGTCTGAATTTAGAGCCTCTATGTTCTAATGTGTGCCCCTGGATCTCAGTTTTCTCATCTATAAAATGGGGTACTGATACCTCTTTCAGAGAGCCATTATGAGGATTCAAATGAAATTGTGTATGTAAAGTGCCTGGCCCAGAGGGCCCACCACTTATTCAAGGGTGGACCTAGGGGAAGAAACGCTGCAAACTGTTGATTGGCATCAATGAAGAGCCCTAGAAAATGCAATGAAACAGTTTTATTTTTACTTTTATTTGAAATTAAAAAGTTACAAATATGGCACAGAGGGTGTCTGTACACCTTCATCTAGCTTTCCCTAATGTTAGCATCTTATATAATTTATCAAAACCATTACATTAACATTGGGCAGTACTATCTATTACTAAAATACAGACTTGATTCAGATTTCACCAGTTTTTCTCTTAATATCCTTCCACTGTTCCAGAATCCAATCCAGGGTCTCATGTTGCATTTAGCTATCGTTCTCCTTAATCCCCTCCAATCTGTGATGGTTCCTCAGAGCATCCTTGCCATCCATGACCTTGACATTTGAAAGGGTACTGATGGGTGATTTTGTAGATTGCCCCTCAGTCTGATTTTCCCCCCATGATGAAATTGATGTTACGCAGTTTTTGGCAAGGATACTATTTAAATGAAGTGTCTTCTCCGTGCATCCTATCGGGCATGTGGTGAGTCACTGTGTCTTATTACTGTTGATATTAACTTGGTCACTTGATTAAGGTGGCACCTACTGAGCTTCTCCACTGCAGATTACTGTATTTTCTTTCCTCTTTATAATTAGTAAATCTCTTGGGGGAGATACTTTGAGACAATTCGAGCATGCTGCTTCTCCTCGAATTTTCACCCATTAATTTCAGCATACATCAGTGCATCTGTCTGCAATAATTATTACTGTGGTGTTCTAATGGTATTTTCTTATTTCCCTTGTTCATGTCACATTTATTAATTGGAACTCTTCTGTAAGGAAGAGCTGCCTTCATTTATTTATTTATTCAGTTACTTATTTATAACCATGTGGACTCATGGATTTTTATTTTATTCTAGGAGTTATCATTTCATACTCTCATGATGTATTTTGTTGCTCAAATTGTTCCAGCCTTGGGCCTTGGGGGCTCTCTTCGTTATTTTCTCCGTCCTTTTGGTGTGTGGGGGCAGCATTTACCAGATCAGCCGAGGTCCAGAGCCCAGGGCACACAGTGGAGGTCTGGGCAGCCGCAGTTTGCTTTAAGGTGGCGAGAGCTGGGAAGTGAGAGTGGAATCAGAAAAGATTGTGGTGCCCCACACCCCTTCTCCATGTAGAATCGGCTTCTCTAAGACCCATTCAGCTGTGACATTTCACCGGACCAATCTTATTTCCCTGACTCATTCTACAGCTAAGGAAATTAAGGCCCCAGGAAGAGAAGGGCCTTGCGGGAGGCCACAGAGCAAGTTGGGTGGAAGGAGAGATTGGGGAGCAGCATGGGCTGGGGCCTTGTCCTTGCCATCCCCGGCTGACACCCCTGCCCCCACATGGTGCCTGACTGCAGAGTAGCCTGTGCCAGAATCTGGGCCACTGAGGACCAAGGAAAGTTTTTTCCGTCAGCAGAAGCCCAGGAAATGGGAGGCTCCTGGTGCAAAGTTTCTTCAGGAAGCCCTGGGGCTGTTGGCTCTGCTCCTTCTCTTTTTTGCCCAGCTGAAAGGGAGGGGATATTCTGTTCCAAATCCCCAGCTCCAGCTCAGTGGGGGCCTCTAATCCCCTTCTGGCTCAGGGACACGATCAGCCAGGTCTGGTGGAGGTGCTCCCAGAGAGCAGATTTCTGCAGGCCTGGGAACAGGGCGCAGCTAGAGGACTGAGCAGAGTGTGTGTGTGCAGGTGCGTGTGTGCACATGACCGAGGGGGTGGCATGTGCTTGGCAGGGTCTGCAGAGAGGCTGTTGGCCAGGTCTTCATTCTCATCTGGCTTTGGCTTCATACTTCCTTCCCTGGCAGGACTGGGGAGGCCAAAGCGTACAGATGGCCATCTGGCTGGCACTTTAGGACATGGTCCAGTGCACACTTGCAGACTTCTCCTCCCCCACCCCTTCTCCGCTTCAGTGGTTCTACCGACTCTGCAAAGGAGAGACAGGGCCAGGTCAGAGACGCATTATGGGGTGGTCTGCAGGGGGCTCAGGGCACAACACTTCTGGCTTCAGAATTTTAAAAGTTCAGTGTTGGGGAGGATGAGACAGTTCCTCTCAAGCATCACTGCAGCAACCCTGCTTCTTCTAGAATTTTGGGAGTGGAGGATACAGGAAGGGAGGGAGGTAAGAGGTTCTGGGGCAGGAGGTGAGAGCTGGGGATGGGAACTAGCTCTGGTCCCGCTTGCGTGCCTACATACTCCGTGTCCAGATTGCCAGATTTCACAAAAACGAGTGGAAATCGCAGTTAAATTTTCATTTCAGATAAACCATGAAAATTGTTTAAGATAAGTATGTCTCATTGCAATATTAGGACATGCTAAAAAATTATTGGTTCTTTAACTGAAATGCAGACTTATCTGGGCACCCTGTATTTTATCCAGCAATCCTGTGCCCTGGGTGTGTGGGGTGGTGGACCCTCTGTGGGCCTTTGTTGCCTGCCAGCATCATGAAGATGACGGGTAGGGCCAGGGACAGTGGAGGAACCACTATGTCCGTGGGGGTGGATTCTTCCTGTTTCATATCAGGCCCATTGTCCTGTGATGGGCAGGGCAGGGCAGGCACCTCCAGAGTCCATGGAGACGTGTCGGGGGATCAATGAGTCAGACCTGCTTTCACAGAACCCCCAATTTCCTCTTCCCCTCATGGAATGCGTCAGCCTGAGTGAACCGCTGGCACCGTTGCATGAGAGGACCAGCTCAGGGGCTATCCTGGGTCATAAGCATGCCCTATCAAAGGGTCCTGTGCTGTCTGCCTATTTCAGGACTTGTCCTGCTTCTCATCTAACCCTGTTCTTGACAACTGCAGAAGGAGGCCAGAGAGGGGAAGAGGACTGCTAAGGCCACACAGCATGTGGTAATGAAGCCAGAAACAACCTCCACCTACCCAACTCCCTGTCCTGTGTCCTTTGGGAAAATACCTGTCTGGCCCTGCACAGTGTTCCCCGAGCAGAGGAGGGACCATGGGGGTTCTGCCCAATGGAGCCCAATAGGGCTTAGAGGGGGTTGCCCAAAAAGTGTTACATTTCTTGCAGCCATTCTTGCCTTGCTAACCACTTAAGCATGAACAATTCCATATGTTCAATGGGCTAATTAGCCACAGAGAGAAGGGAAGGGGTCGGTCACAAATAAGGATCTATATTAACGAAAGATCCAGTGATAGAGGTCCAGCTGAAGAAAATTAAAAATATTGTGTTTTCAAACACTGCCCCCCAACAGAGGAATTTTTCTAGCTACAAGTGAGTTCCTTACAAATTTCAGACACTAACGTATTGACAAAAACAAACAAATAATCAAAAGTTGAAATGCAGGAAACCTCCTGGGCCTGATAGAAATCTCAATGAGGTCCTGTCTGCTTGGGTTTGTTAAAAAAATGCAACTAACAATAATATCTGACACAAAATTCTTCCACGATCTGGACACCTCTCATCCATTGTTCTCTGGAAAAATGTCTCTTTAAGCATCTGCACGTTGGCGGTCGTTAGGGGGAAAGAGCTCAGCAGAGTTTGGTTTATTTATTTATGTCCTTTTGCTGCATTCTGATAAAGCACAGGCAGGCAGGCGGCACAGCATCTGGCTTCTTGGAAAAATGGCTGCACAGAGGATTTGGGGCCCTGGCTCCAGACACAGGGGTGTGAGTGGGGGTCTCAGAGCACACAGTGATTCCATCCTCTCCAGTAACTGGTGCTGCAGTGAAATCTCCCAGATGCCCCTGCGGACATTCCCCAGTCCTGCTCGGGGCACCCCCTGCTCTCTCCTTAGACCTGGGCAGGCTGTGCATGGAGCTGGGGTCAGGGCTGAGAGCCTCCCTTACATTCTGGTGGCCAGCAGTGGAGGGGGCATGCAGATGCCAATCCAAAAGAAGGTAGTCAAACTGATGTAGGCTCTAGAAACCACTTCCTCTGAAAGAAGATTGCAGGATCCAGGAAGCCTGGGGAGGCACAGGTGTGGGTGCCAATTTCAGTCCTTCCCTGTCTTTGCGCCTTTGAAGGGTTGTCATGGGGCAGGGGGAAACCTGTGACTCCAAAAGGCACACACTATGCCAAAAAACAAAGATGAGGCTTCTTTTTATGCTCAGATGATGTCACCCATGTCAGAACTGGGTGAAAAGTTGGAATGGCGGCCCTGCAATGGGAACAAGTTTCCTGTCATTGGACAGGTGGCAGTGTGTGTGGGTATGAGTGTGGCATTTATTGTGCGCTTACTGAATGTGTGCTGGATCCCAGGCAAGTTCTCACTGTAGCTGTGACCTTAACTAAGCTTTTCTGCAGCTAGCTCCTCCTTGTGGGTATTGGACACTCATCTTACAGAGGGGAGGCTGAGCAAACCTTGAATGAGTGTTCAAGCCAGAGTGCAAAGTGCAAATCCTCATTCTTTCTGGGACACTCTGCTGCCCCAGCAGAGATTGCCCAGTGGAGACGGTGTGGAGGGATTTGAGTCCATGGTAGAAGGGGGCTGAGGGAGTCTTTCCTAGGCTTAGAGGAGTGGTTCAGCTGGCATATCCTTGTAGCAGTCCCAGCAGACTAGCCCTTTCTCTTCTGTTGAGGAGGGCTGGGGCATTACCTGTCCCCAGCCAATGGGCAATGTATGTGCTCACCTCACCTTTTTTTCCCTTGCTGCCCAGCCCACAGCTGATGGGTTGGGGCCTTAGCCTCTGAGATGAGGCAGCCTGGCCAGTGGAAAGCCATGAATTTCGGAGTCTGGCAGACTGGAGCTCAAGTGCTGCTTTCACTCCTGAGTAGCTGGGGGAGGCAGATTGAGGAGCCACATCCCTCCTGGCCTCCCTGGGAAATGAGTTGATCCTTCCTGCCTCGCATAGCCATCAAAGGGTTCACTAGCCCAGGGGGCAGGCACTGACAACTGTCACCTCATTTGCCCACTGGGATGAAGACTTCCTCCCCTGACCCAGCATGGATTCAGCCTAAAGATAGTCTCTAGGTTGCACCAGGGAAGCTCCTGTGGTCAGGGACAGTGCCTCTCTCCCTCCAGACAGATCCTGTGTCAGGAATCCGAGTGGGAACATAAAATGTACTTGCTGAATGTCTTCTGAGGGCCCAGAAAAGGCTCTAAAGATTGGGGTGTTTCATTCCAGGGACCTGCCTGGGACATAAATGTGAATTGCTGCAGTTCTGCAGTTTCCAATGACAGCACCAGTGTCCACAATAGAAACCTCAGCCATGGCGGCTTTGCACACTGAGGCTACTTCGCTAAAGACCTCATGTAAATCAGCATGCCCAGCCCAGCTGCCACAGAAACCCCAAGTTCACTTCCCCCAACTCCACACTGCTCAGATGCCGGAAGGTTCTTCCTTCTATGGAATAGATCATCTGTCTCCTTTAGCTACTGCACATTTATCTTGCTTTTGCCCCACACAGACTCCCAGGCCAATTTGTCCCCCTGCTTGGGGACAAGTCCCCCAGGGGATTGAAGACAGATCTTGGGCCCCACGGGTCAGCTCTGCCCTCAGTCTGCATTCCTGCTCCCTCTGTGGTCTTCATTGGAGGGTCTCTGCTTGCCTGCTGCCCTCCCCTTGCCTATCTCTGGTCTCTCTCCTCCAGGACTCAGCTCCATGACAACAGGCCTCTTTCCTTGGCAGGAAACCTGTGCTGAAGCCTGGCCACGTCTGAGAATGCCCAATCCAAGAGCAAAAACACAATCTCTTTCATTTCTGTAACCCCAGCTTCCTGATTCCCAAACTACAGTGGAGCTGATGTATTCTTAAGTAGGAAGACACATTTATTTCCTCTTCAATCAAACCAGGAAATTACCTTGAAGATTCAGAGAGCCCGAATCACTTGTGTAAGGTCACACAGCAACTCAGTAGTCCGGCCATCATGGGAAACCAAGGCTCTGACCTCCTGGCCTGGTTTCCTTCCTCGAGAAGCTCTGTGGTAAGCAGTTTGGCTCCTCAGGCTGGGGAAGACCTGTAGCTGACAGCAATCGACAAGATTCAGTGCTATGTCTATTGTAGATGTCTGTGTTAAGAAAACAGAAACCACAGAAAGACCATCAGACCTTCCCAGGGCTACAGACACACTGGGCTTCTGTCCACCTGCCCAGAGTCCAACATGGATCTGGAAATCAGCTCATCGAAGGCCCTGCAGCCCAGCACAGCATGTCTGAGAGCAGGGGAAAGAGAGGAAAAGCATGCATAGCTCTCTCGACTCCCCAACCCCCAGAGGAAGTCCAAATCATTCAGAAAAGCAGATGCTGGAATATTCTGAATTTCCAATAAGGTTTCCCTTCCCAGACAACATGTGGTCTGGGGAAGGACAGAGACACCTGTGGGTGGGGCTGCAAGCCCTTCCGGCTTCACAGGAGGAACATTTCCTGAGCTCCATGGCCCCTTTCATTTGTAGCCCGCCACCCTCAATGGAAGTTCATTAAACACACACACACACAATGCTTCAGAGGTCTGTCTTTGCCAGGAGCTCTAGAAATAACTCGCTGAGAAACATCTCCGTCTCATACTCACCACCTACAGAGAATACGGTCCAATACGCTGGCAGCCTGGCATGGTGAGAGGCTCTGAGAGGGGAATGCGGGAGTGAGGCTGTGTGGGGGGTTGGTGGGGACCCCACAGCTCACAGTCGGTGGCTGTCAGAGCATGGGGCTGGTCCTCTGCACATCTGGGCTCAAACACCGGCCCTGCCACCTGCTGGCAGTGTGACTTTAGGAGAGGTGAGCACCCTCTGGGCTTTGGGACCCTCATCTGTAAATGGGGCTGATCATGTATGACCTTGTCCACAGAAAAGTTACAGCATGCCAGGTAGGAACAAAGTGCAGCTGGTTCTGGAGTCCAGGCAGGATGAGGGAAGGTCCCTGGATGAGAAAGGATAATGCAGGATTAGAGGGGCCAGTGGTGGTAGGTTCCTCTCATTTCTTTCTGGTGTGAATGCATTGTATTCTCCGGGACTTTTGGTCTGGTATCAGGAGAGAAGGACAAATGATGTGTTAAGTCTAGCTAGCACCCCTATTGCGAAGATAGGGAAAATGAGGCCCACAGAATGTGGGTGTCTTCCTGAGGTCACAGAAAGGGAAGTTGCTGAGCCAGGCTTCTGCCACCCGTGCTGGACTCCTGCCACCCATGCTGGACTGTGCCTATCCTAGCAAACCCCTTGGGGAGCTGTGCACCCCTGAGGGCACGAAGTCTGGACATGTCTGTAGGAATCCGGAATGTGTTGCCACCCGGGCCTGTCTTCTGCATTTCCCTACAAAAGAGACCAGCACTGAAGTCAAATGGATGGGTAGAGAGAGGGGAAAGAGACCCAGCTCTGTCCCTGACCAGGGTGTGGTATGGTGCTTGGGGCTTGACTCTGTGGGTATCATCTGCCTATCTGTGAAATGAGGGCATGACTCCTGCCTCCTAGGACCACTGGTGAGCAGTAGTCATTCATCAAACAAATACTCATGGGTATTGATTCCCTAAGTGCCAGGCACTATTCCTGGAGCTGGGAAACATGAGAGAGCTAGGCAGGGGCTCTGTGCACACACTTCTCCCTCTCTAGCGGGGCAGGCAGCCATGTGACAAGCAAAAGAGAAACACGCAAGACCATTTTCACACTGAGATAATAATAAACAGTGCAGTGTGAGGGCAAGTGAATGGTGTGGGTTGGGCTGGGAGCTGTTTGAGGATGAGAGGGAGGCAGGGGTGGACAGCACCTGCCAGGTTGTGGAAAACACAAGTGCCAAGATCTTGAGTGTGGTGGGAGTGGGGAGGGGATGTCACGGGGAAGTAGCAAGGCCTGCTGTGAGGCTGAGCTGGGCGCACCAGTGCTGGATGCTCCATCACGTTCAGGCTAGATGCCGTGCAGGAGTCTGGGGGCAGCCTCCACAGATGCCCCACACTTTGTGAGCCCAGGCAGGAATCTGGGCAGCACAGGCTGATATGTGGGCTCTCTTGGGGCACAGGTGCCTGACCCAGGCCTGGTGGGAAGGTGGACATTGATGTCACAGCGTGTCTGAAAGGTTTCCATCTGCCTCTGGTGTGCTGAGAGCAGAGAGGGTGAAGTCAAAGGACAGGGGATGTAAATTGCTGAAATCACCTACCTTTGGAGCCTTCCCAGATAACATAGGCATTCTGAGGGGAGGTCAGGGTGGAGACACAGAACAGGAAGAGAGAAACCTACAGAGCAGACTGCTTGTTTGGATCCGCAGTTCCAAGTGTGCTCTGCAGAACACCAGTTCCCTAGTCTATTAGTCCGTTCTCGCATTGTTGTGAAGAAATGCCCAAGTAATTTATAAAGGAAAGAGGTTTTTATTTTATTTTATTTTTGAGATGGAATCTTGCTCTGTCGCCAAGGCTGGAGTGCAGTGGCGTAATCTTGGCTCGCTGCAATCTTCACCTTCCAGGTTCAAGCGATTCTCCTGCCTCAGCCTCCTGAATAGCTGGGATTATAGGTGTGGGCAACCATGCCCAGCTAATTTTTTTTTTTTTTTTTTAAGCAGAGATGAGTTTTTGCCATGTTGGCCAGGCTGGTCTCGAACTCCCGACTTCAGGTGACCCACCTGCCTCGGCCTCCCAAAGCGCTGGGATTACAGGCATGAGTCACCATGCCGTGCCAGAAAAGAGGTTTAATTGGCTCATGGTTCTGCAGGCTGTACAGGGAGCAGACTGGCTGCTGCTTCTGGGGAGGCCTCAGGAAGCTTCCAATCATGGTGGAAGGCAAAGGGGGCGCTGGCACTTCACCTGGCTGGAGCAGGAGGAAGAGAGAGGGGGAGGTGCCACACACTTTTAAACAGCCAGATCTTGTGAGAACTCACTCACGATCATGACAGTACCAAGGGGAAAATTTACCCCTGTGATCCAATCACCTCCTGCTAGACCCCACCTTCAGCAGTGGGGATTACAATTCAACATGAGATGTGGATGGGAACACAGATCCAAACCATATCACTGTAGTGGTATTCCTAATGCATTCGCCTCCTTTCTTTGTAAGAGTTTATTCAGGTTTACACTCTTCATGGGCTTCAGGTGAGGCAGGCCCCAGTCCCAGCTCCTGCCCCAAGACTGATCAAGGAGGAACCATGATCAGCCTCAGCTAGAAGTTCTCCAATTTCCTATGTGTGTGGGGCCCTTAGTCTCAGCAATTTTTCTCACTGTGCCCCTAAGCTAAAAGAAATATCTAACCCTTCCGCTGAGTTAGACCCAAACAACTTTAGGTCCTAACAGCCTAGCCTACTGCAACTAGCCAATTGTAAAGACACTATACATGAACTGGAAGAAAAAAGGTATATTTTTAATTAATTTATTCTTTTTTTAATTTTAGAAACTTGTTAAAAAATTTTTTTTGTAAGCAAGTGGAACTTTATTTTATTTAATTTGGCCAAAACATATGTTTTATGGTACACAACATGATATTTTGATATACGTGTACATTGTGGAATTGCTAAGTCAAGTTAAATAACACATTCATTATTCACATATACTTATTTTCTTGTGGTGAGAACACTTAAATATACTGTCTTAGAAACTTTCTAGTATATAATCCGTTGTTATGAACTATGTCACCATGTTATACAACATATCTACGTTATCCTACTACAATTGCTTACTAGTGGAATGGATGCACCAGTTGGGCACTGCACAACTTCTTACACTGTGTGTTTGGATTGGACACCAACACCCCCATTTCACATTCCACACTGATTTTCATTCCATACTCATTTTATTTCAGCAATCACCAAAACTTCTGAAAGATACGATATCATCCAATGTCTGTAGCATGATTAATGTTGAAACCATGAATAACCTGAGCTAGAAAGTAGTTCAAGGGGCTGGGCGCAGTGACTCATGCCTGTGATCCCAGCACTTTGGAAGGCCAAGGTGAGCAGATCACGAGGTCAGGAGATTGAGACCATCCTGGCCAATATGGTGAAACCCCCTTTTCTACTAAAATACAAAAAATTAGCCGGGCATGGTGGTACGTGCCTGCAGTCCCAGCTACTCGGGAGGTTGAGGGAGGGGAATTACTTGAATCTGGGAGGTGGAGATTGCAGTGAGCCGAGATCATGCCACTGCACTCCAGCCTGGCGACAGAGCGAGACTCCGTCTTGGAAAACATATATATATATAAAGAAAGTAGTTCAAGTGGTGTCCAACAGATGTCCAGCATTACTGAGTTTTCCTTGAAAGCTTATAATATTCCTGGCACCCCTGAATTTGTTGTGGCAATCTGGGATGCCTCAGCCCTTAGTTTGGGATAGAGTGGACTCGAAACCATTAATCATCAGTTTAGGTAAGAGACTGTGATGCAGTTCCGGCTGATGAAATGTGGAGAGAAGTCTTTTGAGAGATTTCTAGAAAAGGGTCTCCTCCCCCTATCAAAGCTATGGGGGAGGATGGCTTCTGCTGCGGGCTGTTGCAGAGTCTGTGTAGGAACCTGGACCCGCAGCCGCCATCTTGGACCCAGAGGGCCACTGCCCCCAGGAGAAGACACTTGATGGCCAAGGGGATGGAGGGGATGTGGGTTTGGTGACATTGTTTGGCTGCTGAAGCCTGGAAGTGCCCATATCTGGGCTTGCTATTTTGTAAGCTAATGCCATCCTGGAAAATGTAACCTATTTAGAGCTGGATTTTCTGCTCACCAGCAGCAAAAAGGACCCTTCGTGATACACTGCAAAGAATGTTTGGGAACACCACACTTTCTGTTCTCCATTAGGGTTACCTATTAAAGTCTCTGAGAAATCCCATAATCCTCTATTTACTTTGGTTCAGTACAGTTTGCCAAATTTACTTAACTGAGAAAACCTGTTTTTCTGTGGAACCTAATTACACCTCGCAGAACATTTGTGTGCCAAAACCACGTTTTTTTTTTTGAGACGAAGTCTCAGTCTGTCGCCCAGGCTGGAGTGCATTGGCGCCATCTCAGCTCACTGCAAGCTCCGCTTCCTGGGTGCAAGTGATTCTCCTGCCTCAGTCTCCCGAGTGGCTGGGACTACAGGCACGCGCCACCACGCCTAGCTAAGTTTTGTGTTTTTAGTAGGGACAGGGTTTCACCATCTTGGCTAGGCTAGTCTCGAACTCCTGACCTCATGATCCGCCCGCCTTGGCCTCCCAAAGTGCTGTGATTACAAGCGTGAGCAACTGCGCCCGGCCAAAAAACACAGTTTTGAAAGGATGCCTTAGATCCCTCCTCACGGCCCCTCAGTCCCCACCCACCCCAGAAGCCTCTACACACAGACGCCCACCTCAGCAGAGTGCCAGGGCCCACATATGTTTCTATTCAATGGGGAAGACTAACCAAAGCCAGATGTACCTGGGCAGCCCACAGGCAGAGGAAGCAATGATGTCATGTTCCAGTCATGCAGGGATTAGCTGCCAGAAAGCCCCCATGGAGGAGTGGGGCCTGGCTCACCAGCCTGCTAATGGGTTCAGCAGGAGCGCCCCTGTAGGCTTTACATGACCAAAGTGCATGACTGCTGTGTGCATGATGGCTGTGCCCATGACCACCGTGTCCCTTACTGCTGTGTCTGTGATCACTGTGTCTGTGACCATCGTGTTTGTGACCACTGTGTCATGAACGCAGCCGGTCGCCCTTAGCTTGCTGTGTCGTTGCACCACTGTGTCTGTGATCGTTGTGTTTTGTGACCACTGTGGTCGACGACCACGCGTCGTCCCTTATTGCGTGTCGGTGATCGCTGTGTCCTGTGACCATTGTCGTTTGTGACCACTGTGTCTGTGACTCACCGTGTCCTGAACCAACAATGCCCCTGACTGCTGTGCCATGACCCTTGTGTCGTCTGACGCTGTGTCGCATGAACTGGATTCTGTGACCACTGTGTCTGTGACGCAGCTGTGCGCCATGACCGGCTGGTCTGTGGCTGCCATATTTGTGTCTCTGTGTCCCCTGAACGCACCTCGCACCTAGGACACACTGTGCCTGTGCTGTGTGTCCATTGCTAGCTGTGTTATGTGGGATTACTTGTGTTCAAGAGTACTGTGTAGCTTTTGGGCTTGCAGTCCCCTCTGTAGCTGCTAGGACGGGACCCTACTGTAGCTGTTGTCAGTCCTGCCACCCAATAAGTCAGTACTCTGTGTATCTTTCCTTGGCTCCTGGTCATGCCTCCTCCTATCCCCCAGTCTTGGCCTCCCTGACCCAAGAGAAGGACAGAACTCTGTTGACCACTTTCTGCACGACTTAGGCCATCCCTCTCTACTTTGGAGCCCAGAGAGTATCCACCCTGTGATTTTCCAAAATTGTCCCCTGGCGACCTTTGGTTTCCGAAGAGGAACTGTAGGGTATGTGCCAGGGTGAGGAGGGTCCTAGCTGCTGCCCCTGATTCAACCAGGGCAGCTTTCTGCTCATCCTTTTAATCCACTGGGTTCCCACAGAGTATTTTATTGGAAGAACAGTTTTTGTGGCAGGAAAAAATATTTCTAAAGTCATGATATTGACCAGTACTGCATTTTTGCAGGAAGGACTGGGGCCTCCTCTCTACGCTGTGGAATCCCTGGAGATTTGTGGGAAAGCCAAATGGGGTCAGGGCAGAGGAATGGAGGAGACTGCCTGCGAAGGCAGGAGTTTGTTCTTCCCGTTGGCTTTGCCTGCCATTACCTAGGAGAAAAAGTGCTTTGAAACCATCAGAGAGCAGTCAGGCAGACCCACAAGGCATGCTTCTCAAACTCTGGGTCACTGGTGAGGAAGCAGGAGGCAGGCAGAGAAGTGCAGCCTTGGAGCTGGAATGCATTTTATTTTCTCAGCCAAGGTTTAAAAGCTGATGCTGACACCCCGGCCAGGCCAGGCATCTTTGCACAAGAGCTCAGTTCAGCTCTGGACCCTCAGAACTGCCTGAGTCGGACTCCCTGGGCTCAGAGGTGTGCATTTGGCAGTAGGAGCCCAGAGAGACATGTGCAGGGCTGACTGCACCATCAGGCACAGTGGGCATGGTGCCCACTGCCCAGAATACTTGCAGGTACTCTCAAAAATGTTTTTATTTCTTTTAAAATCGGAAGAAAAAAATAAATTTTCAGATTAAAGAAAATCTTTCAATATATCATATTTATGTATTCGTCTTTACACCAATGCAGTTTTAAAATAAGAATTACATATTTATGGGGGTACATATTTAACATAAGAATTACATATTTTTTTCCATGAAGGGAAAAGTGCCTGCCAAAGTTCTGATGGAGTTATAATGTGTCCCTAAGTAAATGACAGTGAACTTCAGACGTTGTATTAGCTTGGGCTGCTGTAATAATACCACAGACTGGGTGGCTTAAATGACAGAAATTTATTTTCTCACAGTTCTGGAGGCTGGAAGTCCAACATCAAGGAGTTTGCAGGGCTGGCTTTTTCCAAGGTCTCTCTTGTTGGCTTCCAGATGGCCGTGTTCCCCCTGTGTCTTCCCATCATCTTCTCTCTGGAATATCTATGTCCTAGTCTCTTCTTCTTTCTTTTTCTTTCTTCTTTTCTCCTTCTCCTTCTTCTTCTTCTTCTTTTTTTTTTTTTCCTGATGGAGTTTCACTCTTTTTGCCCAGGCTGGAGTGTAATGGTGTGATCTTGGCTCACTGCAACCTCCGTCTCCTGGGTTCAAGTTATTCTCCAGCCTCAGCCTCCCGAGTAGGTGGGATTACAGGCATGCACCACCATGCCCATTAATTTTGTATTTTTGTAGAGACGGGGTTTCACCATGTTGACCAGGCTGGTCTCAAACTCCTGACCTCAGGTGATCCACCTACCTTGGCCTCCCAAAGTGCTGGGATTACAGGCATGAGCTACCATGCCCAGCCCCTAGTCTCCACTTCTTATATGGATGCTAATCATATTGGATTAGGGTTCACCCTAATGGTATCATCTTGACTTCATGAATTCTTTAAAGCCTCTATGTCCAAATATAGCACTGAGCATTAGGGCTTTAACATATGAATTTGGGGGGGACACAGTTCAGCCCTTAACAGATCTTCTTGCGTAAGTTCATGCTCTTTCTTTGCAACTGCCTTTCCCTTCTCATCTCTTTTTCTTCCAGAGAAGGAGAAGGATCCTACCTAAAATGCTTTCTGCTTGAGAGAGCTTCAGATGGGAAGCTTGCCCAGGCTCCCTGGTTCTTTCTGTTGGGCTGCGGGTCAGATGCTGTCCAGTGCTGACCTGGACAAGTTGAGGATGCGAGAAGGAATCCAAGACGCCACTAGTGCTGTGGGTGGACTCTGGTCATCCCTCCGCCTCTAGATATTAGAACTCAGTTTAGCTACATTCAAGATGTAATTCAGGCGGTCACTGGGGGATGGTTATTTATATGTGATGTCCAAGCGTGTGGGCTTCATAGCTCCCCAAAGACCACGTGCCAGGGCAACCCTTCCCCACCTGCTCCAGCACTATCTCCCTCATCCCAGCACTGTCAATTATATGGGGTCAATGGTGTGGTCGGGGGATGGTTATTGGTATTGAAACAGATCCATTTCCTTAGGGTTGAAAACGTAGAGGATCCAAGCAGGTCCTAGCCTCCTGAATGCCAGGAATTCTTGATGTTTTATTAGGATTTTCAAGAAAGGGGGAGTGAGAGCTCCTCACTGCCCCTGATTCAATGAAACTGGAGAGACTGTTCTGCTGCCCTTGAAAATTCAATGTTATTTTCAAGTGTGGAATGTCCTGTAATTTTTGTGAAATTGGCATTTATTTTAAATGAGTCCTCCTGAGGGTAATCCAAAGGTGAAGAAGAGAAGGAGGAGAAAGAGGAGAAGGGAGGAGGAGGAGGGTGAAGAGGAAGAGTTATAGTGGCATGAGAAAGCAGGGCTGAGTCTAGGAGTTGGATTCCCTCTTGTCCTGCCCTGCGGTGTGGTGGCATTACTTCTCTGGAGTCTTCAATCCTAAGACAATAGCCTGAGCATGTCTCGGCAATTTTTCCCCCATGGATGTGCCCCTATACCTTGATGGATCTTATGATATTTGCCATAAAATTCAGGGGCAATGGTCGTCACCATTCTAGAGCTAGTACCAATCCAACCTGGAGCAGGATGGGCAGAGCCAGGGCATGGGGCTGAGGCCTGGTACTCAACCTGGGGAGCAGAGGATGCAGAAGGAAAGGAGCTGATGGACTCCAGGCAATCTTCTGTCTCCACCTGGTCTCCCACCAGTGGGACAGAGCCTGGCCTGGGAGGCTGGAGGTCTGGGTTTGGCCCCTCCAAAGAGACCCATTTCATATGTGACTTTGGGCTAGCCTCTCTGTTCTTAGGCTCCCCATCTCCTAAATGAGGGAGCTGGACCAGATTAGTTCATCAAAGTCACTGGGTACCAGCCACCATATGCCAGCCTCAGGTGCTGAAGATGCACAAAGACACGAAGACAAGCCCACAGCCCTCCTGGAGCCAGGTAGCCTGCTACAAGGCAGGCTTGTTCACTTGCTCATTTTTCTCGCCTGAAATACATTTATTTTTTTCTCATTATGAAAGCTGCTCATGCTTATTATTTAAAATACATATACAGAAAACACAGCCAAGGAAAACAAAGACAGAAAAATGATCCCCATAAATCTCACCCACTCAGAGACAACCACGGTTAGCGCTTGGATTTTCTTCCAGACCATTTCCTATGACTAGGGACACTCATACTTAAATATAGGAACAAAACAGGATCATAGTGCTTATTTTATTTTTCAGTCCTCACAATCATTCTATGAGTCAGTTAGTAGTAGTATTTTTACTTTATATATGCAGACCCAGAGACTCAAAGAGGCTGAGTAACTTTCTCAAGGTGGCAGGACCATGACTCAATGTCGAATTCAGCTGACGTCAAGTCGAAAGCTCTTTCTCCACACCCATGTCCATGAGGGAGCCAAGTAGGTAAATAACGGATTGTTCCAGCATTAACCAAACCTCACAGGAGCCAGAGACCTATGCACATGTTTTAGGATAGCTTAGTAAAGGTCACAAGCAAGTCAGCCTTTGAACGGTGTTCTTGGGAACAAGGGGACTTTGTCAGGTGGAGAAGCAACAAGGAAGGTGCTTCAGGCAGATGGAAGAAACAAACAAGTCAAAAGAGTGAAGGCCAATCAAGTTCATGGCTCCCTCAGTGCAAGAAAGCAGCCAGGGCAATTGGATATGCATAGACAGGAGTGTGTGTGTGTGTGTGTGTGTGTGTGTGTGTGTGTGTGTGTGTGTGTCTGTCTGTGTCAGGGGAGGCAAGGGGAGGTGGGAGGTGGTGAGCTTGCTGGAGTTAGGCTGAGGAAGGCCATGAAATATGCTGAGCAGTTCAAGCTTTCTTCTTAAGGTGATGAGAGCTATTAAGGGTTCTTGATGGGATATGAATGGATCTTTTCAGGGGACACTCTGGAGGCCCTGTGGAGGGTGGATTGGGGCAAGGGGATTCAATCATCTAATTCTTTGATCTTCTTTCCAACCTCAATTAGCATCCCCAGGAAAGGGAGGCAGAAAGAGTGGGGAGTGAGGTCCCATGAGTCTTGGGAAGATGGCTGGATGCCCAAATACTCCATCCTATAAAAGGCTCACCTCATGAGCTAATGAGGAGGGAAATGAAGCCAGAGGTGTGTGGTGGAACTGTGAATGAGCCCACCCGTTAGAGGGAGGAAGAGGGGAATGAGGGACTGATTTAACGGTATTGATTCCTGCTGTGTCTTATTTCTGAAACTCTGCTCGGCCGTCTGCACTGACATCTGTTTGTTCCATCTCCAGCATGTGACAGGGCCCCTTCCTTTCCGGGACTGGGTTGGCATTGCTTAAGTTTGCACTTGGGTGTTTTTTTTTTGTTTTTTTTTTCTGGGAGGATTGATGTCCTGCACTCCAATCAGCTGGGTCAGGCATGCACTCCACTTTCTACACAGTCCCATAGACACCAGAAAAGTTTCGGGGTGGAGCAAACATAGGGGCTCACATGGGTCAGGAACCTGGGCTGCCAAGGGAGCCTCTGCACCAAGGGCCAGAGCTGTGCATGTGACAGGTGTGTGCAGGTGTGGGACTGCAGTCATGAATAGGTGACAAGTGGGGACAAACAGCTGCTGGCGAGTATAGGTTGAGTAGCTGGGTGAGAAAATGAATGGGAGAGTGAGGCTAGGTTATACTGTGGCAAAACCAAATGGCAAAGGGTTAGTTTGTGCTTGTGCTGCCTGACCTTTGTGAGTTGGGTGCCAGGTTAAGTTGTCTGAGAAACAGGCTCCCACGTGGGAGTAGCTGTGGCTTTATTAGGGGAGATGCCTATGAAGGATAAAGGGTAGGGGAGCAGGAGAGGGCAGAGAGAAGCTTTAACCACAGTGCAGGTCTGACATCTGGGAAAGGAGAGAGAAGGAAAGATGGGGAAGGAAAAGCCTGGGATTGCAACATGGTTCTATGGAGTCCTGGGCCAGGCTGATGGCAAGTCCCTAAACCAAAGTTGCTCATTAGCAGAATCCCACATCAAGCAGGATTGCGAGTTCTAGTATTCAAGTCATGGATACCAGCCATTTGCAGGGAACAGCCAAGGGAAGCCTGTGTGGCCTGGGAGGAGGAAGAGGGAGATCCACAGGGAACAGCTGGCGGCTGTGGGTCAGCTCTGCCTAGAGGGAGGCTCTATGGAAGCCTCCTCTGAGAGGGATGCCTCCATGGCTGCTGTGGTTGGCTGGGAGCTCGACTGCAGGCACTCCTCATTCGGGAATCCAGGCTTTTTAGAGAACCCACTGTCTAGAATGCTGCTGGTCACCATGACAGAGGAAAAAGATAACCTGGAGGGTCTTACACTGGTAATTAAAGGCTCTAGTCCAGAAGAGATGTGTGTCAACTCCACTAGTGACCATTTGCCAGATCTGATCATGTAACCCCAGGGTCCAGGAAGTGAGAGTCCAGGAAGGAGTCCAGGAAGTAAAAGTCAGCCACTGCATAGTAGGTGAACAGCTGAAAATACTTGAACAGTGCTAATACCTACCACAGTATATGAAAAGGAAAATGAATGAATGGCGGGAAAAAGAGATGGATCAATGGAATGACTGAGAGAAGGGAGAAGAGTGAAGGAAGAGAGAATCAAGGGGTGAAGGGGGTAAATGAAAGGGTAAGTAAACAAGTGAATAAATGAATGAATAAAGAAGTAATGAAGGATGAGTGTGGCCTGAAGGATGAAGCAGAGTGCATAGGATGTGAATGAATGAATAGTAAGAGGTGAGAAAGGAAGAGCTAAGGAGAGAGGCCATTGAGCTTCCTTTGCTTTGGAAGGGTAACAAGCAAAGCACTCCCTTTATTCTCCCCACTGCCACCTCCAGCCAGATGCAGCTGCAATCCAAGAATTGCACCAACCAGCAGTCCCTAAATGATTACTGCAGAGGTGTCTCTCTAGAGGCCACTGGAGCTGCAACACAGGGCCAGGAAGGGACAGTCCTTCTTTCCCTCTGACAGCACTGCCCTGTATTGAACAGCTTTGTGAACATATTCTGGGGGTACTAACATCTGTGCCTGCCTCTTGCAGAGAGGGCTTGAAGGCTGTTAGCACATTGTGATCGTCTCGGAAGCAGTAGAGACCCCCCACCGCCCCGCTTAAAGCCCACCTCACTTCTCCAGTGTGCCCAAATCCACCTGATGAGGACCCTCTTTTGCTTTAAGCTTTGGCTGTTAAGAAGTCTTCTTTTAAAAGAAAGAAGCCCCTAAATAAACCTACTCATAATTATTGAAGGGCTATTGTGCTGGTCACAGTGGAGGCCACTGGGATGACAGTTACAAAAGGACCACGGGCAGGCTCCTTCCCTCTTTAGCCTCAGTTTCCTCATTTATTAAAATGGAAGGGGTTCTGATAGATCCTGTTTTTTACAAGAGTGAGCATGAGATACTGGGTGATGAATGTAGTTTGTTGGTTTGATGGTTACAGAGAAGCTGAGTTGCACCCCCTTTGTTCTCATAGACAGGAAGTGGTCCTGCCCTTGAGGTCTCAAGACTGCCCTGTTGGTGAGTGGAACCAGACAATCAGGTCTAGTCTAGATTAAAGGACTAGTGACAATAACTTGGACTTGGTTTGTGGTTGCTCCCAATTCAATTTGCTGTTGAACAGCAAACAAGCAGGGCTGCAAGCCAGTAAATATGGGTCTCTGTACATCTTGACTTTCAAAGTGTGTCTGAAGTTCAGGACTCAACTACTCCTGCACAAAGTGGGGGATCTGCCAGGCCAGAAGAGCCGGGTGCTGCAGGCTTAACGGTGTTTTCTGTAAACTTTCAATTGAAGTGTAATGTACATACAGAACAGGTCATGAATAGTAAGTGTCCAGTTTGATGGAATTTCCCAAGGCGAATACATCTGTGTGACCAGTACTGTAATCAAGAAACAGAACATGTCCAGCATTCCACAGACCTTGGGATGCCTTTGCATCTAGCTTGTTTCTCTCAGTATTAAGTTGTGAGACGTCGCCACACTGTTGAGTGTAGCTGTGCTGTTTGTCCTCATTGTTGTGTAGTATTCCATTGTGCATCACTGCCTCTTATGCCTTAGACTGCATCAGCATTCAAGGTTCTACCTATCACCTGTGCAGTAGTTTCTTGCTGCCCTGTTGTGACAAGCTTCTAATTTCTGTTGCATAACCAAGCTCACAGTTGGCCTGAGCAGGATATGTCACAGGCGCAAAAACTGTCAGAGGAAGGAGGCAGCAGCCAGATCCCTGGCCTTGATCTGAAACCAAATCTGCAACACCCAGTGGGGATGGGGAGTGAAGCAGAGGGTTAGCGGGAGGATGTGCTGCCCTCAGGCCTAGAACAAACCCATGTGGGCTCTATCACCACCACAAAGGCAGGTGATTAGGGCTCATTAGAGTAACTGTGATGGTGCAGGAGAGATATCACCTGGAAGTCAGATTGCTGGCCACCTGGCAAAGGCAGGTGTGTGCAGGAGAGAATAAGCAGGGGCAGGGGCAGATAGGCTCTTACCTGCAGGCAATAGATACTGTGGCCTTGAGTGTGCAGATGGCAGCAGGGACACTGAGGCCGTCATATGGTTCAGACTTGTGCATGAACAGGATGGGAAGGCAAGGAGAAGGAGCAGAGAGGGGAATGGCTAAGGTTCAGCTATTCACAGAAGCAGGGGCTCCTGGATGGGGGTCGGAGCAGGCTGTAAGCTTCTGGGGACAGGGCTCTCTCTCCTTCCCTGTAGCCCCCCCATGCCTGGCACAGGGCAGGCCCACAAGTGGCACTAATTAAGGGCCCTCTTGGTCAGGATATTCCACGGCAGGATCTGCAGGTGAGACAGGGACCATATCCCAACTGCCTCCCCACCTGATCAGGCTTCATCAGGTCTCCAGGGCTCTACCAGCTGTCAGGCAGCTGCAGGGATTTGGCTGCTGCTCTGCAGGGCCCCGGGAAGGAGGCAGAGTTGAGTCCATTAGCTTGGTACTGTTCTCTAGGGAGCACGCAGAGGGATTATCCGGCTGCTTTGCCGCCTCCTGACTTCCCAGGACCACCCCTTTGGGACTCGATCCAAGGAAGTGAGTGATCCCATCATTAGGCGTAAGGAGTCAGTAATCCTGCCACTCCTCCTCCATGAGCCTCCTGTGCACCGAGTCCAGCCTTAAGAGGAGGCAATGGGCTAGGCGGGCCAGGCCTGGCTTCCAGCCTGGGCTCTGCTTTTCACCCAGAGTGAAGCCTGGGGCACTCCCCATCCCTTCTGGGCTGTCCTTCCCCATCTGCAAAACGAGTACCCTTTTGTCTGAAAACCCTTCTAGCTCTGGCGTCCTCTGACGTGTGACCAGAGGCAGACCCAGCTCCATCTCTGAGTGGGCCTGTGGGACTCACTCCCCCCATCTGTTTACTGTTCCCTCTTCCGCCCTGATGCCCAGCATGGTGGACAGGGAGTATAACGACCCTGACTTGTCCTCAGTGGAAAATGATGGCCAGGAGAAATGTGAAGTGTTAGTTACCACCTGCCAAGCACAAACTGAAATGACTAGTGGTGGCCCATTTGGGAGGGTAGGGGGAAGGGTAGGAGCCAGAGGCATTCCAAGGAGAAGGGAAAGACAGAAAGGGATATAATAAAAACAAGAGCCCCACATATTGAGGGCTTGCTTAGTCTACAACAGCACGTTACTAAGAGCTTTATGTTATATGGCATCTCACTTAATCCTTAATATCAAGGACATGTAACCCAATGGGGACAAAGCCCCAAGCCTCAGGGACTCAGAGGGTGAAGTTAGTTTCCAGTGCAAAACGAGGCAGAAGATGATGGAGACAATACTCCATGGTCCCAGAGGGTCTCCAGCAGATTTGTTCTGGATGAGGGTATTTTAGACAGTCATGTTAACATGGTCCTGAAACTTCACTAGGTTCAGTGGCTGAGAATGTTGATGAAAAGCTCAGGTGTGCAAGAAAAATGGAATTTTCTCACCTTTCCTATACAATTCAATTTCTGTTTCTGGTCCCCATTCCACCAAGGTGCTAGACCCAGGACCCCGTACATGGATGACCTCTCCTTGCTCAGATGTGTGAGTTCTGGGAGCTTATACAAGTGTAGGGGTGGGCGGGGTGCTGGGTCCTTGTGTGCCCTGGCTTCCACAGGCATGTCCTTCAGGCACCTGGCCCTCAGGCGTGATCCTGTAGGCGATGCAGGGCACTCCTCACATGTCTGTAAGTCCCCTGAAGCCTGGGAGCATTCTCTGCCCCTCCACACCAGGCTTGGCCACCCACACAATCCTTCTGCTGCCTCAGCTACCCATTGGGGCATGAAATGCTGCGAAGCTGCCTGAGTTGCCCCTTGTGCCTAGAAATATCCTGCAGTTCCCTTTCCAGAATTTTGCTTCCTCCCTAGCTCCTTCCGGGCTGTGGGGAGTATGGGCCTTCCTCTGGTTGATTTTACCAATCTATTTGGGAGTTATGGGGCTTTTCCGGAGAGGGTGTTCAGGGCTCATCTCACTAGGACAGACAGACAACTCCATTCATACCTCTTCTTCCAATTCCTCTGCGCTGGTAATCCTCAGGGAAACCCAGACATGGGAGCGAGGACACTTGCTGTTACTCACTGTGTATCCTCCACATCCTTTATCAGAGACCAGCAGTCCCAGTAGGAATGGCTTTCTGGCAAGAGATGTCTAGTTTCTCTGCTTCCTGCAGCTCCATCCCCTCCGCCGGGTAGTTAGACAGACCTCCAGGTTCTTTAGGAATATGGGCCTTGGTGAGAAAGGGAGGACCTAGCTAAAACTCTGTGTGAACAAAGACAGAGGCAGAGGTTTCAGGGGTAGAGTCACTCCAGGCCCACAGATTAGGAAACAGAGCCAAGGTGTCCTCCAGGTCTCCATCCCAGGGCTGTGGGACGCCCCCAGCAGGGTAACCTGCCAGTCCAGCCCTCCTAGTGAAGGCTGACATCCTCCCACCACAGCTCTGATCTATCCATTCCAGCAGGCTCCACAAACAGAAGGAGCCCCCTAGAAAGCCACCAGGACCCCTGCCACGGAGCCCTCCAATCAGCCCTGCTCCTGCCAAATCTGTTAGTAATTTAATCAAGACTATAGGGGGAATATGGAAGACCCAAATGTACACGCTGTGGGTCACCAAAAGGAATTCTGCCACGAGACACAATTCAGAACCACAATGTTTTGGTTTCCTCTTGTGCTGGGCTTAGGGGAGAAGTAGTTTGTCCATATCACCCACTGAAATAAGAAAGTAGGATCTCATCTGTCTGCCCCCAAAGCCCACAAGATTCCTAATATACCTCATTGTCTGGGAGGTTTTGTGTGGCTACTAAAGTCTGTCCTCCCCCTGGAGAAGTTCACTGCATCCCTCCCATTTTGGAGAAGGGAGGAGACACGCAGTGGGTTAGTGGGGAGTGTGTTTAAATCACAGAGGGTGAGCTCGTGTCTTCTTTGTACGTCAGCACACAATCTGCCATCTCCCTGAGTCTGTTCTGCATGAGTGAGTGAAAGTGACCCCAGTTACTGCTGTCATCAGCAACACACAGGTCAAGGTATCAAGGAAAAGGCCAATCAGACCAGATGTGAGACCTGGATCCACCCCTACCTGCACCCCAAGGACCGGCCAGGAGAGGGTGGATGTGCTGCACACCAGAGCCTCATAGAGTTCTTCAAAAGCGGGTCCCTGAGACACCACCCACCACGCCTGGGGACCATTAATAGATGTTATGGGAACAAAGGGTTCTGTGGTCAGAGAGCCTGGGAAATGCTGAGTCAAAGGAGGTCGAGCATGTTTCGTTATTATAGGAATCTTTAGCTGTAAATATGCCGTATCTTGTTTACTCTCCTAGAAGGCTGCAGAATCCAGGGTCCTCTAACTTAATTTGGTCTTAACTGGCCCTTTATCTGAAGTATGGCGAGCATCACTGGGCTTCCTCAACACCCTTCTGGAAAGCAAGGCTCTGATGCTCATTAGAAAATAATCCCTGGGAAGGATGAACAGACAAAGGATGCTGGATCTGTGGGGACCCAGGGAGGCAGCTTATGGCAAGGGCGTGTGTGTCCTGGGCTCTAAGGGAGGGTGAGGCTTTGGAGGTAGGGACTTGGGGGAGAAGAATCTTGCAGAAAAGCCAGCGCCAGCATTGGAGGCATTTGAGGGTAGTGGGTGTGAACAGCACACGGTGTCCAATTTGGCTGTGTACTTAAGAGGGAGAAGAGGCGCATCAGGTTGGAAAAAGAGGCTAGATCTGTTCTCATAGGTTAGGGTGTGATCACAGCCGAATACATGGTCTCTGCAAAGGGTCCCCTATTTACAGACACCTCTTGACTGATTTCCTGTGGCCCACTGAGTTCAGAAATGAGGATGGAAACCTGGCAGAGAAAGAACCTCTTTGCAAAACATCAGGCTCTTGGCCTCTTCTTTTTTTGTGGGCAGTTTCCCTCTGACCACTCCTTTCTGACAGGAGAGTGGCACCTTTCTATTCTCTTCACCATCCTAAGAGCCCGGAGAGCCTCTGCTTTGTTCAAAAGCCAGAAGAGAAGAAAAAGAATAGTGTATCTTCCAGATCCTGGAAAACCTAGATGCGTGTAGCCGAGAAAGCAAAACTGTTCATTAAAACCAACCTGGGATCTTGCCAAGTGGGAGAAAGAGACTTGGGGCCAGGAGCCTCGCAATGGGAAGGAACGGAGTGGTAGTGGGTTATTTATACTCCACTTCTGGCACTGTCTGCCCATGTTCTTTCAGCTAGAGGAAACACTCCCATCCCTCAGACAGACATCTGATCATTATAATTTCGTGTTTGAAGACAGTTTTAGCCTCCTGCAGACACCATAAAATCTGCATCCGCCGCCCAGGATGGGGGACATAAAAGTTCTTTAAGAGGGTCGTAGACCTTCGCAGGATAGAATCCAGGCTGTCTCCAGCTGGGCACTGGGGCAGGCTTCTGCACCTCTGCTCACACACATCCTGTCCACTCTCACCTTCTCCCTCCGCCCACTCAGCAGAATCCACCCATCCTTGGAGGACCACCCAGACCCCTCTCTTGCAGGGGCCCTCACTGAGTCTTCCCTCCCTGACTGTCTTGGTACTTTCTCTCCCCCCACAGTTGATTTAGTTCACTTGATGTTAATACTATGCTGCCTCAGTCCCTAGCTGCCTCTTGTATACATAACCATATATTGAATGGGCTGAACTCGACGGGGCACGAACAGGAAATGGCTTTATTTCTCTCCCTTGGATGCTTTCAAACATGCCTGGCTGGATCTTCCCCACCCCCTTGATGGCATTGCAGGCATGTACCAGAGCCTCCCAGTCACATTCAGGAATAAAAAGAATTTTCCTCTCAGATATTAAACAGGTCCTATCCAGCCCATGCACAGCCTCCACGGACATCCAGTTCAAAGTTTCTCCCTCCCGGCAGGTTGGTGGGCGGAGGCCTGCGGTGGCCCGGGGATGGGTTGTGGTCAGTTCTTTCTTACGCTTCCTTTATGTCCTCCCCCAAAATAGATGCTAAAGTCGTAACCCCCAGGGACTCAGAGTGTTACCTTATTTGGAAACAGTCTTTACAGAAGCGATCCAATTAGAATGAGGTGCTAATCCAATATGATGTTTCCTTATAAAAAGGGAAAATTTGAGCCAGGCGAGGTGGCTCACACCTGTAATCCCAGCACTTTGGGAGGCTGAGACGGGTGGATCACGAGGTCAGGAGTTCGAGACCAGCCTGGACAACATGGTGAAACCCTGTCTCTACTAAAAATACAAAAATTAGCCAGGTGTGCTGGTACACACCTATAATCCCAGCTACCCAGGAGGCTGAGGCAGGAGAATCGCTTGAACTCGGGAGGATGAGGTTGCAGTAAGCCAAGATCGTGCCACTGCACTCCAGCCTGGGCTACAGAGTAAGACTTCATCTCAAAAAACAAACAACAAACAAACAATAAAACGGGGGTGCTGGGGCCAATTTGGACAGGGAGACTGACAAGCAGAGAGGGAGACAACGTGGAGATGAGTAGGGAGCAACCAACCGTGGGACTGGAGCACGCATCTCTGAGCTGGTAGGTGGAATGGGACAGGAAGATCATCCCCTGGGCCTGTTAGGGGAAGCGTGGCCCTGCCCACACCCTGACTTAGGACTTCCGGCCTCTAGAATTGTGAGCCAACAAATTCAGTTGTCTTAAGCCTCTGAGTCTGCGGGGTTTGTTTGACAGCTCTAGGAAATGAATGCATCCACCTTCCTCCTGCTTTCCTCGGGGCCAGGCAAAGTGAGGGGCTGGAGAAAAGCAGACTCTCTCTTTTTGGGTGGCCACTGCTGCTGCCTCAGTTCAAGGAGAGGCTTTCAAGGTCTCTGTCAAGGCAGGTGCCCCAGTGCTGGGTGTTCTGTGAACATTCCTCTGTAACCCCTGGGGGTGGGTTCCCATCACAGTGCCAGAAACTGCTTGCCTTCTATGGCCTCCTTTTGGCCCTGGAGAGGCTCACATTCTCTTTCCAGGGCAAAGGCAGGACTGCAGGCTGCTGCAGCTGCCCTTGGCCTCACCCCACTCCAGCCAACCTCCTGTCCTGAGTTATAAGGTGAGACAGGTTCAGTTCCTACTCTCACTGAGTCCCCATCCCCTCCCCCCGCAACCTAGGGGACATGTGATAAACTCTTCTGGAAATTTCTGTGCCTCAGGGTGGGCTTGGAGTTTCTGCAGTGCAGTGGGCCTTCAGCTGGGGAAGGAAGCATGAGTCTTCTCTCTCTGCAGGCACCCCAATCTCTGCAAGAGTTTCTCTGGAGCCCCTGCTAGTAGCTTACAGGAGTGCACGGAGCAGCCAAGTCACAGTATTTTATGTAAAGTTTCCTCCACGTTCACATCAATTCCCTTTCTTCTGCTTAAACAGGGTGGATGTGGGCTGAGGAGGTGAGGAGCAGGCAGTGTAGAAGCCTCTTAACAAATCCAGGAGGAAGGAACCTGGTAGCTATACCCCTTGAACTATAGGGGTATTTGACACCTATTGTCCTGGGCTTTGGGGTTTCAGTGGAAGGAGTCCCACTCCCATCCAGTCCCTTAGGAGAACAAGTCCTAGATGTAAGAGATTGGAAACTCCCTGAGCACAAGAGGCATGGGCTCTCTTTTCCTCTCCCTTCACCTACAGCCACTGGGCCAGAGAGAGCCCAGGCTCTGGAGTCCTGTGGACCCAAGTTCAAGTTCCTGCTCAGCTACTTACCCAGCTGTGTGTCTCAGGGAAGTGAACCAGCCTTTTCCAGCCTGTTTCCTCTACTGACTTTTATGTAGGAGTGGAAGGCAAGGAAAAAAGTGCCTGCTGCAGAGTCAGGTCCAGGGACACACCAGCCATTGCTTACAGCATTTTGGGGCTGGCCCACCCTCTGAGGATACTGGAAACATGGGGGTGACACTCCGGTGAACACTGTGGGTTTCTCCTCCAGTGAAGTTTGTTACAGGATTCAGGTTAAGAATCTCTGTTTGGACTCTCAGTGGTTTATCACCGAATTACACAGAATTGTTTAGTAAAGGAACAGCGGAAAGAGACCCAAAAGATTTTGGAAGCCGATTGGGGTCCCTGAGTCATCTGAGATGGTGATGAAGTAACCCAGCACTTTGAAAAGCCTGGACCTAATTCCCAGGGGAATTTTGTTCCCACATGCCCTTCCCACAACACTCTGGGCAGGATCCAATCCCACCTAGGACTGTTCAAATGCAATCCCTCTTGTGCATTGAGCAGTGTGCTGTGGCGCAGTCTCAGTGATTCCTAAAATTGACTAATACATGCCTTCTAAAGGGAAAGCTATCATTGCAGACCCCCAGTGTTGATGACAATTATTTTGATCATATTGTTACTTAAATATATACAAACATAAAAGTAAGTATAAATCCCTTATGCTTTTAGCTCTTACACAGCTATAAAACCAAAACACAATTACAAATTAAATGCAAATAAAGCTACAAAACCATTAAAATTCAAATTAATGGCATTAATTTCATGTGACAGATGATGTTTTGCTGAAAGTAAAACAACCAATGTTGGGTTTAATAATAGAAGGATGCATTCCCATTTAAGTTCTGCTTGTTATCAACTAGATCGTTTTGATGTTTGGACATGCTGGGTCATCATTAGAGTTATTCTCAATATTATTATATTTTTCTTGTATTACAATGGACACACTTCTAAACACAGACCTAGAATTTTGATGGAGCGATTAACTTAATAGAGCACCCCAAAATATAACAACTTAAAATATATACAAATATGTACCATTTAGTAAGACTGTATACCATTTATCATTTCCGGCTGCTAGTGCTGTCTTGCAAGCTGTTGCAAACCAAGGTGGCATTCACTCAGGCACCTGCTTGCAAAGCAGTGACTACGATTCTACCAGTTTCGGTGCAGAGCAGCTTATCTGTGGCTTGTCTGTGTCCCCTGTTCTGTTTGATGACTCAATCCTCCCTCCACTTATCTCTATTTGAACAATTGCTAAACCTTTGTTTGTACAGCAGTCCATGAAGTCATTTGGCCTTCATTTTGCAAAAACATGATAGTAAACCCAAATGCAAATGTGAGCTCTGCATTCCTGAAGCATTAGTTGGTGATAATATGATCATCCACATACAACCCCAATAGGGTCTCATTAATATTTTTCAATTTTTGAAATTAAAATATCAGATTAAAAAAGACTCTCCTATCACTCAAGGGCCACTGACAGTACATTTGTGGATCCCACTTTGAAATCCTTGGTGCAGGAAAAGGAGGTCTGGCCTGGGAACCCAAGACTCGAGTTTTGATTCTAAGTCCTTCATTGACCCACAGTGTTCTGTGGACCAACTCCCCCCTTTCTAGACTTCCTCTGCGCATGATCAGTAATTGTCTTTCATTTTGGCCATCATCACACTGATCTCACCTGATCCCTCACTGAGGTCAGTATGACTGCCCTCAGTGACAGATGGGGGAAACCGAAACCCAGGTACACATCTAGTGAGTGAAGGGATGGGGTTAGGAGGCAGAGCTATCTAACCCCAAAGGCACCATATGGCAGTGATTCATAAACCTGAGGCAGCCCCCCAGAGCCCTGCCAGGTCTCTCAGGCTGCCCTGGAGAGCTTCAGTCTCTGAGGGACCCCTGTCTTGGGACCCATGACTCCTCTCAGCCACACACACACACACACACACACACACACACACACACACACACACACGGTCCCAGAGCACAGCCCTGGAGGAAGTGGGGGAACAGCTTTGATTCATCCTCATCATCCCCTGACGACTCCCCCAGCCCAGGGCTCAGCTCTGGGACAACATCCATTACCCCAGTGACAGGGGAAATTTCCCCAGCTAAATATCAGACACAGGTCCTGACAACTGAAGTTTTCTGATGGGTAAATTCATGTTTATTTATTTTGATGAAAAGACAGGTCTAAGTCTATAATTCAAATACCATTTTTATACACATGCATATGTGTATATATGCATGCACACATATATAATCACGTATACACACATGTGTGTATATACATGTGTATGTGTATAGACTTTCCTTGGTGAAAGAGAATGAAATTTCCTGGAATTGGAGCTGTGCTGGACACAGATTTGTGGCTGCCTTTTTGTAGCTGAGGTATAGTTCCATTAGGGAAGTCTTCGGAGAGCAGCTGCCTCCCTGGGCCCTCAACCACTAACCTCTCTAATCCTTGGTGCCAGTGAGACTGTAGCTTGGATTCCTCCCCTTGGAAACCAGAAAGACTCCTCCTCTTATCTCAGAAGGCCCTGCAGGCACCATCACTTTGGAGGTCCTCCCCCTCTCAGAATTGATGTGTGTGTGTGTGCAGCCTTGACATATACAGTGATGTCCAGGGCTTTCTGGAATTCTGGTTCCTGTAGGAAATTCAAGTTTGGCCCTAGGAAACGATGCCATTGGATTCATTCTGTTCACAGGCAAGGAAGCAATCTTTAGGGAGACCTGCTTTAACAATCCATCCCTCCTCCTTATGGATCTTAAGTTTTTAAAAGATTATTTCTTCTAGAGGGAGTTAAGTGATAATGAACTCATTCTTTCATTTTTATGAAACAAAGACATTTATACTTGACCGTCAGAGATTCTAATTGGCATGTGGCTCATGCTTATGAGACCTGCAGAGTTGATAGAATCGCAGCTAAAACAAAGACATTTGACATTTTAGTTATTCATGCAGCCTTGCTCAGGGCACATGTACAATGATCATTAAGCTGTTTGAAATAGTGATATTCCAGCACTTGTGAAAAGAATATCCTAGTGCCCACCAATCCAACATTGTGTCCCAGGAGAACTCAGGAACAGGTAGGTGAATGCAATTCCAGCTACACTTGCTCAACTGCAGGAAAACCCTACAAGTTGCTGGGCTGCAGTGGGGGAGGTAGGTGTTTGCTCTTGAGGGATTCCTGAGCCAAGCCATTTTTTAAACTGACTGTTCTGGGTAGAAGAGAGTGGATGAGAGGCAAGGACTAAACAGGGCTACCTTAAGGTGACACTCTAAGGATACCATCATGATTCTTAGGGACTTTGCATCACACCTCATTCAGTACTCAAAGCCCAGGTATTTGCCTTGCCCAGCACTGCTCAGGGATCATACCAGTTGTTCCTGGGGCAGAGTGATGAGAACCTCATATCACTGGGCATAGAGTCTCCTGGGCTGGGCCTTGAAGGACAGAAGCCTGCTTCACTCTCAGCTTTTTGACCTAGTCCCTGCTCCCTCACTCTTTGTTCTGCAAGTCTGTACTCACCTCTCATCTGGAGCTTGCCATGGCTCCTGGGATCCCAGCTTCCTGCTGTGCTGAGGACCATGGTCTGTGTTCCCCCAGCGGCTTCCTCTTAAGCAGTCCCTGGCCCAAGCTACATGCTCAGTGAATATCCCTGCATTGACTCACTGAGGCCACTCTGGCCCAGCTGCCTATTTCTCCTATGCTGTGGCCCTTTAGTCTCAATGGAAATTGAAATCTGGAGTGTTGGGCTGGCCAGTCATCCTCTGTACTGTGAGGGCCCTGTCTAAATTTCTTGTCTTTATTTCTTTCCTCAGCACAGGTTTGGGCTATCACCTGAGAACATTCAGGAGACAGTACAGGTTCCCAGATGCAATGACTCACTCAGATTTGTCTTAGCAGACCCTTCTACCGGCAAGCTCAGGTTAAGCAGAAAGGAGCAATCATTAGAAAAATTATTCATGGTCTCTTGATTCTGACCAGCTACTCTGCAAAGTCTGGCCTCCTGTACCTCTTGGGATGAGGTGGGGCCTCTTGCCAAGGCAAAAGGGAGCAAGGGCCTCTGTAGGAGGAAGAAGGGCTGCCCAGGGCTGGTATCAGTTGTTCCTGGGGCAGAGTGATAGGGAGCTGTTATCACTGGGCACCCAGGGTCTATGGGTCTTGGACACCATGGTCCCCAAGGTTTAAATAATAGAAAAGACCAAAATGGCTGGATTTAAGCATCTGTACGTGGTCATTGCCACTGGAGCCTCTGGGCTGCATGGGCCTCTGGCAGGAGGAGGGGGCCAGAGCCAGAAATCAATTATAGGCAAAGCCTGGCTTCCTTGGGGCTGGTGCCAGGGAGAAAAGCCAGCTGCCCCATCACTGTGTCCAGGAGAATTTATGAGTTGGATCTTGTTGGGGGTGGGTGGTGAAGGTTGAGCTCTCCAGAAAGCAGACTCTCAGAAGGAGTTTATGAAGCAGGACGCTTAAGAGGAATGCCTTGGGACAAACACCTGTGGGAAACAGGGAGGAAGGCAGGGGAGAGGTGGAGCTGTGATGCGGCTTGACTGACACCACAGAGTTGCTGGAACTCATCTACCCCTCAGCATCATTTCAAGTGGGGCTCAGGCAGTCAGGCCTCTGCATCTTACCTCCCTCAGTCATTGGGTGTAAGTCATCCAAAGAAGGTCATGAACTTGGGCAAGGCGGCTCTCTGAAGAGAGGCAAAGAACCCTTCTGGGAAGGGGGACATGGGCGGTAACACCCATCATGGTGCTACAGGGTGAGTCCCATTACCAGGAAGTCTTGGACAGTGACGAATGCCATCATGAAACTGGAAACCGCATCCTGATTCTGAAATGAAGAGACAGATGGAGTTCAGGTTAAGTTCAAATCAAATCCCAAACAGCTTCCAGGAGGCCGGGACAGGATCAGCCCCTCAGGGAATAGCAGGGAGTAGTGAGGACTAAGCAGGGTTCCACACAAGCTGGATGGAGTACTCTGGGGAGGGCTGGGGATGAGCAAGGAAAAGGAGTATTTATTGTTCCCTCCATGTAGCTGGCCCAGGGACTGCACACCACGGCTGGGCAGAGGGCTTAATCGCTGAGGCACAGGGTGAGTCCAGACCCCTCTACTCAGGGGAGGGGGACTTGGGAGTGGTTCAGACTCTTCCCTGCTCCTGGCCTGGTCACGATGGAAATTTGTTGGATTCAAATGAAATGACACATATAAAGTGCTCAGCCTGCAGTAAGCCTCTCTGTGTTGGTGGTTACAATAATTACTATTATTCCGTGCAGTGGGGTGAGCTGGGTAGGACAGGATTTAACACCTCAGGGGGAACATTTATCAGCCACCTATTTCAATATGCTGTTGGGGCTCCTAACACATTTAGGAGGGGTGCACCTTACATGTGGAACAAAGCTTACTTGTGATCTTATTCCAGGGCTAACAAGGTCTCTGACTTACTCTTTTCTACCTCTTGATATTGATATAAAAATTGCTGATTTTCCCAACCATTTATTAATCTATCCAAAACATTTTATCAAGTACATTTTATGTGACTGTGACTATTCTGTGCAAGGAAAAATAGTAGTGACAAAACAGAACTTCCTCCAAAGGGCTTCTATTTTAACAGGAAAAGCAGGCAACAAAGCGTACAGTAGGTGAGCTGGTGCTAAATACCATGACAAAATATTTTTAAAAGGAAAGGAAATAGGGAATACCGTGGGGTGGGCTGGGTTTGCAAGTTCATATAGCGTGGCCAGGGAAGGACCCTGGGAGGAAATGATGTTTGAACAGGGACCTGAAGGCAGGGAGGGAATGCGTTCTGTAGCTGTCTTGGGGAAATCCTGATGGGTGGGTAAAAGGGTAAGTACACCCATCTTGAGCCAGGAGCAAGCCTGGCATGTTCCAAGAATAGGAGGGAGGGGGCTGAGCTGGGAGAGAGTGGCGAGGCGTTTACTCTTGGTCTGTGTGAGTCGGGGAAGTCAAGGGAGTAAGGGTGGAGGAATGGCAAGCTCTGATGTCTATTCTACAATGATGCTCAGGTTCAGGGTAAAGAAACAACCAGAGGGCCGAGAGTGGAAGCAGGAAGGTAAGGCAGGAGGCTGTTGCAGTTGCTCTGGGAGAGGTGCTGGAAGTGTGGACAACGCCGTGGATGAAGGAAGACACCTAGGCTTGGAGGCCAGATCTGTTTGTAAGATGCAGGCCATGGGGATTGCTGAAGAACTGGATGTGGGCTTTGAGAGAACCGCAGGAGTCAGAGTGATTCTGAAGTCCTTGTCTTAAAGAATGGTCAGGTTCCAGTGGCCTCTGAGTTCTTTTTGGACACTTGAAGTTCAAAGCGTCTTTGAACACTTTGGGGCACCAACTGTATACAAGAATCTGGAGTTCAAAAGAGAGATCCAGACTGGTGAGAAAGATTTCTGTGTCCTGGTGATACAGATGACATTCACGCAGTGAGGATGCAGGAGATCCCCTAGGGCTGTCTTGTCCAATCTGGAAGCCACCAGCCACACTTGGCTACTGAGCACTGGAGATATGGCTGGTCTGCAGGGGTCATGTTACATGAAAGGGTAACACGCACAGCAGATTTTGAAGATTTAGAAAAAAAAAAGTAAAATATCCCATTGATAATTTTTATATTGCTTACATGTTGCAAAACTATTTTGATTACATTGGTTTAGATGAAATCTATTATCAAAACTAATTTTACCTGTTCCTTGGTACTTTTTAACTGTAGCTATTGGACAATTCAAAGTTATATCCGTGGCTTGTGTTGTATCTCCACTGAAAAGCACTGGCCCAGGGAGTGGAGACGTCATAGCATTGAGCCCTTGTGGCATCCAACATGTAGAGGTTGGGATGTCAGGGAGATCTAGCAGAAGAGACTGAGAATGAGAAGCCAGGGAGAAGGAGGAGAAAGAGGAGGTGAAAGAGAAGCCATCAGGAGGAAGCGGTGTCCTCGACCGAGTGAAGACCATGTATGATGAGGAGACTGACTCTCTGTATCAAGCACCTGCTACCGGTCTGGTACAGAATGGACTCAAAACTGAGTATGACACTGTGCACTGTGAAGGGCACCGTGATCTTGATGAGAAGTGCTTTGGAGCAGTGATGAGGGTGAGAAAGCCTGACGGGAGGGGGATCAAGGGAGAAGCAGGGGAGAATAACTGGAGACAGGGCATGTAGACATCCCTTTGTAGGAACTTCGCTACAAATGAGCAGCAGGAAAATCAGGATGATAGCTGGAGAGGAAGGTGGGGTAAAAAGTTTTATTTTCAGCATAATATCAATAGGAAGCATTTTGTACACTTTCTATGGATAGACATTGTTCTAAGTGCCTTGTATGTATTAACTCATTTAATCCATCAAGCACTCTATGAGGTAGTTACTATTTTGCTTACCGATTTACAGATGAAGAAATTAAGGCACAGAGAGGTTAAGTAACTTGCCTAAGGTCACACTGTAGTTAAAGAACAGAGCTAGGATTTGAACCTCAGTCACGTGGCTCTGAGGTTATGCTTTAACCACCATGCTATCTGCATCTTTATACCTGACAAAAATTTAAAGAGAGAGGAAAATTGATGATGCAGGCTAACTGCAAGAGGATTCCTGGAGATTTTTTTCTTTGGGGAAGGCAAGATGAAATGGAGTGGAGTGGGCAAGCAGAGGACTTGTGTCCAGCCAGAAGGAGGGACAGTGTATGGTGCACCGTGCTGCGGGTTGGCATGCAAGTTCCCAAGATCAGCAAGGCCCTCCACTAAGTGAAGTGGGGCAAGGAGGTGCTGGTGGTCTGCAAGGGAGATGATCGGTGAGTCAAGAAGACACTGGGGCATTGCGAGGAGCATGGGACCCCTTGAAGCTCAAGGGCATGAGACAGGGTATAGACCACTTTACTCCAGCCTCTCCTTAATGTTTAAAATGGGAGGTGTCCAGGCCTGTCCTGTGCCCCAGGGCTAGTCTCAGACTCTGTCATGGGCCAGCCCTGGGAGATACCCCGGGGCCACCCTGGGCTCAGAGGATGCCAGACAGGCGGGATGGCGCAGTGGCAGGGCTGTGCAGGGTGGTGGGAGTTCATCAGGTAGGGACCGGCCTGTAACCAGCTGAGGATGGTTGGAAGAGCCCGGCAGCTCAGTCTCCGGACAGACTGAGGGCTGAGGGGCTGGGCCTGCTGAAGAGGGAGAGGGCGGGAGTGGACATCAAGAAGGGCCTCCAGGGCTTTGAAGGGGCCCATGGTGGGCCTTTGAATCCCTCCATCTGGGGTCAGCGCACCCGAGCCCCCGTGCTCGTCAGTAAAGTGTGTGGGACGGCCTTCAATTACGGAAGCGTAGCCAACCAAATCAGCTTTCAGATAAATTGTTGATGCCGAGGCCTGCAAGGGAGGGAGCCCGGCTGCATGAGCAACGTGTTCATTTTCATAAAACCCTGCAAAGTTGCAGTGGGCTGGGGAGAGGATGGGGGGAAGAAGAAAGATGATTAGATTAGAAGAGGCCTGCTGTAAATAACACACAAACAGGGCATTTTGTTTCTTTTTGGGCTGTCTTTTGTATCGTGTTTTATACAACGGAAGAGAGCAGAATACAACATCTAGGAAATGTTAATGAGGGTTATTTGCTATTTACCTAGGCTGGGGGTCTGAAGAAAGGGCTGGGGTGGAGGTGAGGGGGGTGTGTAGAAGATTGGATTCCATGCAAATACAGACATCAGGGAGTCTGGAAGGCTTTGGAACAGAGCTGGACTGGAGGCCTATCAGGTCCCCGTGGAGAGGGAAAGAAAGCAACAAATCCTATGGGCTGGAGGGTGTTTTCCTCCTGCTCAGGGGCCAGCCGAAGGGCCTGGATGGGAGGGAGGGGTCCTAGTGGAAAGACAGGTCAGCCCCAGAGAGCAGGCAGGTTGGGTGACTGGGAGAGTCCCTCTACCCTGAAATCTGGGGGACAATGACAAGCCAGGGGCGTCATTTCTGCCTGCCACAATGTATCCCCACCCCCAACCCATGGGAAAGACAGGTAGAGGTAAGAATAATAGAGCCTGCTTCCCTGGGGAGTTAAGTGTGGTCGGGATGATGACTATAGCCACTTCTTCCCAAATTGATAGCGCTCAAGCTTTGGTGAAGCAAGTGACATACAGGCCTCTCTTACTCTGGGTGATGAGATGAGAGGACAGCTGTTCTCCCTTCACTCAAGGCAGCACTCTGAGGTGTCCAGGAGGCGATCTACAAATCGTCCCACTGAGTGCTCACAGCCAGTTTCTCCTCAGCCCTGCTGCGTGGAAGGACTAAGAAAAACAGGCTGCATGGGCCGGGCTAGGATTTCAAGTTCCCAGGTCATTTCCTCACCCGTGATGCACCTTTACTTCTCTGTTTTCCTCCAGAGTCACCACTTTGTGGTCAGTTAGACAATCAGGCAAGGCTTCTTGGAGGAGGTGGTGATTGTGTTGGCCTTTGAAGGATAGAAAGGATTTCAACAGGGATGGTAATATTATTCCTATTTTACAGATAAGAAGCTACAGCTAAGAAAGCTTCACTGGCTTATCCAAGGTCACTTGGTTAGTAAATAATACATTGAAGATGCCAATTCAGGTGTCCTAATACCATACCTTATGTTTTTCCTACTATTAGTCTCTTCATTTCCTTACCACTTCAGAGAATGGCAGGGTTAAGAGGGTATAGTGAGACATGGAACCTTTCTGTGTGGTGGGCTGATTTATATATTCCTGTATTCCCATGGCCCAAGGGTGCTACACTGTGTAACCCAAGAGGGCCACTGCATGAAGGGCAATCCCCTGGAGTTGTGTAGTGCACAACTTGAACATCTGTACCTGGCAGCCTTACCTGTATAGGTTACATGGACATGATATATGTCCAATATGTATTATTTTGAATGAGTAAATAATGTGCATGAAGAACAACAACAAAAAGCCTGTATGGGGCCATGTGTTATAACTGTTGTTAGGCAGCTGATTCTGTCAGTTGCCAGTGACAGAATCCTAACTCAAATTGGTTTCGGACACAAGAGAATTTATTATTTTGAGTAACCAAAATGTCTAGGTTCTGGAGGTACAGCCAACTTCAGGCATGGCTGGGAGCAAGGGCCCATAGGATGTTGACAGAAATCTGTTTCAGTCTCTAGACTCTGCTTGCCTTTGTGATGGTTTCATTTTCCCAAAAGATCTCCCCACGAGGTTGCAAAGATGGCCTCTAGCAGCTCCGAGCTTGCAGGAACTCTTGCAATAAATGAGTCTTTTTTCCAGCAATCCCAGCAGAAGTTCTGGCTCGAGGCTCTTTGGACCACTGTGAGTGACATGTCCACCTGTGAACCAGTCACGGAGGTGGAGGTTAGATGATGTTAGAGGTGTGATAAATTGATTGGCAGGCTTGGGGCTTGGTGGAGGAGGTTGGGGCATGGAGTGCCCTAAACCACATGGACAGAATGCGGAAGAGGTGTGTTCCCTAAAGAAAACTGAGATGCTATTACCAGAAGCAGGGAGAATAGATGTTGGGCAGGAAAAACAACAGATGTCCCCTTCTGTGGCAGAATGCTTTTGTCAAATAAAATCTTTCTTGGAAGCCAGACATGCAAACCAAATACAAACAGGGCTGTCCTGGGGATGCCAGTGTGGGGAAGAGATGTTCAGAGGGATCATTGCTTCCTGAACATAGCCTGTGCATTTTTAATGCCACATTTCTGAAAAAACTATCCCCCCATTTGGTAATACATGTCCTCCTTTTATTTACTTGCCTCTTTACAGTAAATTAAATACTTATATACTGTAGCTCCTACTTTCCTCTTCCCCAGCACAGGGTTTTCTAAAGGGTACGACACAGGCATTGTTTTTCTGAAAGGTTCTGAAACTCTTTGCATGATCAAGTATGTTTAGAAAACATTCCAGTTCTCTTAGTGAACTATAAAGCTTGTTAGCATTTTAAAGGTTCTGAAAAGTCCTGCAGTCATCTGTTGAGCTTCATTCAATTCAAGGTTTTCCTAAAGCAGTTATCCACAAAATCTGCTTTTCTCTTCACCCAGCACTGAAGGATTTGGAATTTTCTGGGAGACATTGCCAGGGAACATTGCACCTGGCATGTTTTTCTGTGCTCACTGGTTTTACGGGTATAGAAAGAGTATTTCCTCCTTCTAGATCAGAGTCTCCTCTGGGCATCCAGACCCTCACCGGGCCTTGGTGAACAGGGTTTTGCTTGAACAAATGAGGGGCAAATGTGGGAGTTAATACTGTGCCCTTGGAAATGATGGGAGAGCTCTCGACTTGGCTCAGATTCTTTTCAGCCCCCAGCCTGACTGCCACTGGTGCCTTGTCCTGGCTGGCCAGTGAGTACTTTTCTCATACCCTACCCATTTCACAGATGAGGAAAGTGAGGCACCACAGACAGGTGCTAGATGAGGAGACTCAGTGCTTCTCTTGCAGAATGTAGGGATTTCTGTAAAGCAGGGAGAGTATGGGTTTGCATTCCAGCAGGCCTGGCTTGGCATCCCAGTTTATCCACTTACCAGCTGTGTAACTTTAGCCTGCTTACCTCTCCTCTCTGAACTTCATTTGTTCTCATCTTTACAACAGTGTGACTAATGATGGTTGAAGGAGAGCCAGCGAGTAACATAGCTAATGGATGCCCGGCTGCAATGCCAGGCTTGGATAGGTAGGGTCATTTGGATGGCATGCCCATCCACTGTTGTTTATCCCCTCAGCCTGTCAGCCTGGAGTAAGCTCAGCTCGGTGCACCACGGGAAGGCGAAATTGGCCACTGGTTCAATCCAGGTCAAGTCCTTTGATAGCACACTCCAGTACAAAGCCACCCATGGACAGAGAGCTGTCTGAGCGGGGCCACAGCTGACGTCCTCTCAGCCACATCCTCTACAAAACCACCCAGCTGCAGCCAGAGAGAGGCACTCGCTTAGTCCCCTGCAGGTAGCAAAGGGATGAGTTTTATAAGATTACAGGAGGGTGGGCAGGGAGTCAGGGGCCTGGCTCTGCCAGAACTAAGTGTTTCTGTGGACTTGGACGTGGGTCTTGTGCTATCTGGGCCTCTGTTCCCTCTTCTGTTAACCTGGGGCACTGGACTTACGTTCTGTTTCTTCCCCTTTCAGTCCTAGAATCTGACCTTGCTTCTGTGATTTTGAGAGGTCAGGAAGGGACAGTTTGATGGACATTCCGAAGGCCTCGGGTTCTGATCCTAGCTCTGTGACCTTGGGCATTTATTCATGAATTTACTGCCATGCCAGGTGCTGGAGATATTAAAGAGGACGAGACAGGATTATCACTGCAGCATCAGTGAGTCCCCGGGGGGAGGAGATGTGCAAATGGCTGCCCCGTGGAGTGGAGGGCGACACTAGGCACCAGAGGAGTCACGTGGTGGGCCTGGAAGGCTGGGCCCGACTGGTCAGGGAAGGCTTTGTGGAGACCTCAGGAGCCGACACCTAGAGGAGGAGGTGGAGGCGTGGGGGCCAGAGGAAGGCGCTCCAGGCTGAAGGCACAGCTCGTGCAGAGGATAGTGGCGTGGAAGGGCCCCATGTGTGTTGTTATCCCCTCTGCTCCTGGGACTCCAGGAGCTCCTTCCTGGGCTTATGTTCTGTAGCATGAGAATTATGGGGGCTTGGGTGTGGAATGAGGTGCTCCCCAGCCTTGAGCTGACAGGGAGTGTGGTGTGGATGCGCAGATGGGGTTCTGGGACCAGAGTTCCTGAGCACAAATCCCAGCCCTGTGAATTTCTAGCTGCCAGGCCCTGAGTGCATCACCTCCCAGGCTGTGCCCTCAATTTCTCCCCTACCTGGTGGGGATGTCGGTGGTCTCCGGTTTATAGGATCGAGCAAGTTAAGCGTACAGAGCGCTTAGAGCCATTTCTGGAAGGCAGTCAATGCTCAATAAACATTAGCTGCCCCTCCGTATTTTAAAATGAAGAAAATGAAGGTCTGAGGGAGTCAGCAAGCTGTCTAGGGGGACATAGCCCAGATGCTTGCAGGTCCAGCCTTGTCCTCCCTCCCCTCCCCTTCCCTCCCTGCCTCTCACTTTTACCTCCCTTCCTCTCTCCCTTCTTTCCCCCTTTCCTCTAACTCTTGCACTTCATCCCCTCAACTCCCCCAGCCAACCCCTGAAAGGCCTCTAAATGCCTGGGACCTGCTGCAAAGCTCTTTGATCTGACCAGACCACCGGCGCCTCTGGCTGCCTGGCACCCTGAGTGAACCCTTGGAAGCCAGACATGCAAACCAAATACAAACAGGGTTGTCCTGGGGATGCCAGTGTGGGGAAGAGATGTTCGGAGGGATCATTGCCCGCTTTGGGGCCTGTGCTGAGGCCTGGGGCAGAGTCTGGGCCTGGTATCTATTCTCCCACCCCCACAACCACTCCCTGCCTCTCCCCTGCCCCAAAGCTCCGAGCCACTTAGCCGCTTCCGGAGGGAAAGCAGCACCTGGGATCTGTCTTCAGAGACAAGCAGCTTCCAGGCCTCCCCACAGGGCAGACTGAAGTCAGCTCCCTCCCACTGAAAATGAATTGCTCTCACACAGCCGGGTCACCCCAGAACCCTAGTGACTGTGGGCTTCCTGCCCACCCATGGGAGGCTGTTTGGGGCCAGTTTCTGAGCCTGGTAAACACAAGCTTCCTCTCCTTCCTCCACAGAGAGCTGAGAACAATTGTCCAGTCTGAACCTGAAAGCCGGTGGAGGCCTGTGCTAATGAGTGTGCAGGTTTCGCTGCCCCCGGAAATCAGGCACTGGCTCTAGGCACTTGGCAGCCGATGATTGAAAGCCCAGTAGGCTCCCAGCCCTCCCCCGCCCCCCCCACTCTCTTTTTTGTGTGTTGTCTGCATCACTGCCCAGACCAATCTATCTCTTCATGCTGAATTTTTTAAAGCCAAATTGGAAAAAAATTGGAAGTAGCCTGCATGCTATTCCCCCGGGCTCCAAATGGGCCCTCCAGTTAAGGGAACAAAATACACTGTTTTAATTTATAATAATAATTATTATTATTATCATTATCCACAACAATGACAATACCAATAATCCTACGCATGGGTAGGCCAATGTACAGCACATAAAGTGCTTTTCCAGCTGTGATTTCATTTGGGCCTCACCCCCCTGTGAACCTGCTCCCGCCCCACCGCCCCCACCCCCTTTGTCTGTAAGCCGAGCAGGCCAATTGCCTGTTGACGCTCAGCTGGGGTGGGAAGGCCAGTCTCAGGCTCCCAGGCCCTGCTTTTCCCATGTCCTCTCGAAGGGATCACATTAGCAACACATTTTTTAGCAGACGTGGCAGAGCACCTGCTCTGCTCGGGGAAGGGCTCTGGACCTGTCAGAAGGAGAAGATAGGACTTTGCAGTCACTGGCCTCCAGTGAGATGATAGAGAAAGGCCAGATAATCTCAACTCCACACTGTAAGAGCTATGCACGGCCTTCGGGAGACTCTGGGCTCAGAAGTTGAAGTCAGCTTGAGGAATGCCTCAAAGGCCATTTCATCAGATGTGGATCACATTGCAGACCTCACAGTTTCAACTTGTCATTGAATTGTAACATACGTACAGAAAAATACAAAAAGCATGATGGTACAACTCAATGACTTTTCTCAAACAGAACACACTCATATAAGCAGCCCCAGACTAAGAAATGGAAGCCCCCTTTATTCTCCCTTCTAATCACTCCTCCCAGCCAGGGTGAGCACCATCCCGACGGGAAACAATGTAGATTAATGCTGCTGCTTTTTATATTCATATGACTGGAGTCATACACACTATGCAGTCTTTTGTGTCTGGCGTCTTTTGTTCAATGTTATGATGTGATATTCAATATCACTGGATACTGTTGTAGATTTTTCATTTCACTGCTCTGTGATATTTCACTGTATGAAGATAGTGAAATTTAGGTATCCATTTATCATGGATGAACATTTGGAGGGTTTCAAGTTTTTGGTTATTATGAATAAAGCTGTTTATGAATATCTTGTACTTGCTGGGTTTTTTGTACTTGCACGCACATTTCTGATGAGCAAAAACCAAGGAGTGGAAACATGGAATCATTGCATATGAGTAAGTACTTGCAGCTTTAGGAGCTATTGACAAACAGTTGACCAAAGCGGTTGCACCAGTTTATATTACTGGTTTTTAGGATCTATGTGGCAGTACCTCCAATTCCATGAATCTATAGATCCTTGGATGATCTGATAGAAGCTGTGGAATTTTGCCCCAGAAATACACTTATAATTCTGCGTGTGATTTCTGTAAATTTATGAACCCTTTGAATTCAACCAGGTCCAAGGATTCCTATGAGGCCTCTTGTTCTGAGCTCCAAATTCTAAGGTATGTTGTCCACATTTTGATTCTGGGTTTTAAATTCTTTGACTGGATGGAAGACTTAGAACTTAACAGGGCTGGGTGTGGTGGCTCGTGCCTTTACGTAATATCAACACTTTGGGAGGCCGAGGTGGGCAGATCACCCTGAGGTCAGGAGTCCAAGGCCAGCCTGGTCAACATGGCAAAACCCCGTTTCTACTAAAAATACAAAAAATTAGCCATGTGTGGTGGCGTGCACCCATAGTCCCAGCTACTCAGGAGGCTGAGGTAGGAGAATCGCTTGAATCTTGGAGGCAGAGGTTGCAGTGAACTGAGATCGTGCCTTTGCACCCCAGCCTAGTGACACAGCAAGAACAAAATAAAAAGAACTTAACAGAGCACCAGCAAATCACGGGCACCAAAAACAAAACAATTTTAAAGAAAAAAATTATCTTTGAAAGAATTTTATAATTTCACAGAAAGCATGGACATGACATATTCGTCAAAGGAAAAATTATAATGTTGTTGAATGTCGTTGCACATATCTAACAGATTAGAGTTAATTCACTTTACATTATATATGGGAGGCACATAATCTTTTCAAGGCAAAGTGCTTTTAAATGCCTTCACCTGGCCCTGGTGATCCCATCAATGATGCATAAATTGCATTTGGTTAGCAATTACCCCATGCTGCACTGGGGCATCTGTACGATGAGGGGTCCCTGGCTACTAAGGGCTCCCTGTCCCATTGGATCCTCACCACAACCCTGTGAGGTGGCTGGGCTGTGTGTCACCAAGCACATGGGCAACACAGCTCACTGTAAGGGAAATGGGGGCCAAAAGGGTCAGTCAGAGAGACACCTCTGCAGGTGAGTGGTGGCTATAGGAACTGGGCTTCTGGCATGGAAGGAGTGGGAGTGGAAAGCTGCCTCCATCTTTCTGCAAAGCAGCACAGAGGAAGAGGGAGCTCACTAAAGGACAGTGCTGGGATGGACAGTAGAAACTCTATGAAGATAGGTTTCTGTTTGATGTGAGAAAGAACATCCAAGTGTTCAACTGTGTAATGATGGAAGCCAGGTGCTTGAGGGGTAGTGAGATCCTTGTCCCTAGAAGCACGTAAGCTAATGCTGGATGGTCACTTGACAGGGACGCTGATGAATTAAATGATCTAGGTTTCCTTCAACCCTGAGCTTGGTCATCCTCAGAATCTAGGTCTCCTGATCCCACCACATGCTCTTTCCTCCTTGCCGCTGACCTAATGGAGCACAGTTTGCACAGTGCACTGGCCCAGCCTGGGCAGCAGGCAGGAGCCTGCATGAAATAACCTGTGCTGCAGTCGGAGTGACAGAGTGTCTGTAAAAAGCATTCAAGATCTCCCAGCAACTGTGACTAGTATGAGCAGGTCTCTGTGGATTCAGGCAAATATTTTCCATTTCATAAAATGTGGTACAATGTTACCTCTGTGTTCTTGGAAAAACTAGCATAGGGGAGGAAGTGTTAACTCAATGGCCTTGTTCCCTGAGCGCTGGTGGCCATCTGCCTTGGCAGTTTCCTTGAGGCCTCCCACCCCACTGGGCCCCACCATGGGGGAGAGCTGGATGAACCCACTGCTGCTGGTCCATGGTTGGAGGTGGGTGTGGAGAATCCCTGACCACCTGAAGGGGAAATAGAGTGCAGGGCATAACTGGAACCCTAGGAAGGAAGAACTCTGTTCTGTTCCCATTTCTGCTATGGCCCCTCAGCCATGCCCCTCCCTTCATCATCGTTCCCTCTGCCCTCAGCCGGGACTAGTGCAGTAGTCTCTTCCCGGAGCTCACCTCCTCCAGTCTCTCCTTATTCTGAGCCAAAAATGCCACATGCTTGGCATGGCTACCATACCACTCCCTTGCCCCTACAGACTTTACCATCAGTCTCAGGGTTCCTCCCAGACAGCCTCTAATAAATGATTAATTCACCTGAGAGGGCAGTGACAGGGAAACTGATTTGCCAAATGTACCTCCTCCATGCTTTCGACAGAGCACCCTTCCAAAGAACAGAGCGGAGCTCAGATGACATCATCCCTCCCTGCCTCCCCGCCTCCTACTTCTCATCGGAAGCATGCACGAAAATAGCTTTCCAGGTTTCTCATGGTGCTTCATAACAAAGGCCAAACTCAACTGCGTGGCACTGGAAGCTTGTGTCAATTTGATCTGGTTGTGGAATCTTTTCTTCCACACAGCTTGCAATGCTTGCTCAGTTTTCTTTTGGAAGATACGAAGAATGGTCACACTACTCCATCCGACCCCATCCAAATGCTCTGTGCTTCAGAGGCCAAAGACATGCTGTGCTGTCCCATCTCTCAGTGACTGCCCAGGTTGTGCCCTGGCCTGGATTGTCTGTCCCACATTCCCCAGCATACAGAGATGTCTGGGCTTAGGGGGATGCCCTCTTCAGCTTTCAGTGATGTTTGCTGCATGGACATTGCTGAACTTGAAATAGGATCTGAGCCTCAGGGTTTCCCCGAATATCCAGTTCCTGCCCCTGCCCTGGATCAAGGGTAATTGTGGAGGGCTCTGTGGTCCAGGGGCCCAAGAAGACCCTTACGGTACAGCCTCTTCCTGCCAATCCAGCCTTGCTGCAAGGTCCAGATAAGCCCCTTATGTGGGAGCTTGAGCAGAGATCCCAGTTTGTGTTAGTAGAACAGCTACAGTAACGCTTGCAATCCGCAGGTGTTAGAACACTCATTGGAGTCTCACTAGCACAGTGGACGCCTCTCATTAGGGTGTCATTAGCTGGCTGCCTTATTTGCATGTTCAGATCAGGCTCAAGCTTCATGACAGCAAAGACTATAGAAGGATCAGCAGGGCTGTGAAGACCCCTGCTTGAGGTCTTGAGGGGGACCACACAGGGGTCGGTGATAAGGGCAGAATTAGAACCCTTATGGTGATCACACAGCGCACACCAACATAGTCTCCCAGTTGCTCACTCCAGACACCCTGGGAGATCCCTGTGGTCTGCTTTCTCTTCTCCTTCATATCAAACCCAACCGACCACTGTCAGTTCCTTTTCCCCAATGCATCCGCCTTTGGTTTTCTTCCCTTCATGCTGGTGTCACCGCATAGCCAGCTGGCGGCACAGCTTCCCAGTTGCCTGCATGGCCCTGGGTCTCCACTCCAGCAGGCTGTATGAGCTTTCAACACTCATACATGGACTGGATTGTGTCATCCCCCACTAAACTCTTCAATAACTTCCTGTTGAACTTGGAAGAACGTCCAGATTGCTTCCCATGGGGCTTGCATCCATGTTCTAGCGTGTCCCACCCCTACTGGCCCCCACACTCCAGCCACTCTGTTCTGGGACTCTCAGCATGCCCCCACCTGGGCTCTGTGCTTGTTCTTCCCTCTGCCTGGGTCACATGCCTCCCAGATCTTGCGTGGATGGTTCCTTGTCATTCAGGATAAGGGCTGGTGGGTCTTGATGCCTGCTGTGTGCATGCATGCATGTGCACCTGTGTGCAAGCTTGTGGGATTGGAGTGGGCAAGAGAAGAACAAGGAATGGTGGGGCTGGAGGAGACAGCCCAGGCTGGGAATGAGAACACACAGCAGATACCTGGTGAAAAGGAAGCCATGCTGAAAGGCAGGCTGTGTGGTTGGATGGACTTGGCTTCCAGCCCTCATTTCAGCCCTAAATGGCTGTGGGACCTCAGCCAAATTACTTTCTCCCCCAAGCCTCAGTTTCTCTATCTGGAATAATGAGATCCTCATCACGGCAATCCTTCAGGGCCATTGTGAAGGCAGCAATAACTTAGATGAAGGATCGCAGACAGTGCCTGGCACAGCATCAGGACTTAATAAATAGTAATGTTTTAATTTTAAGTAGAAATCAATGTAACAGAGAGAGCTGGGGCACAGAAGACTAGCATTCATGCTTCTGACTATTGTGTGACCTTAGGTAGCCAGCTGCCCCTTTCTGACTTCCGCCATCACCAACATCCCACAATTTGGAGGGAATGGGTATGTTTTTTTCCCACTGAATCTTTCCAGCAAGTGGGACTAGAACAGCTCTCAGTATCACAAGAGGACCACAGAAGATTCATAATAGGGTTCTAGACTTAGGCTGGGAGACTCGACAGTCTCTGTGGTGAAGACACACATGATAAGAAGTATTATTTGGGGGATATTCACTATGAATCGTGCATGGTGCCAGGAGTTTTATACATAGATATAAAGTCTGTCCTGCTGTTTAGGGCTGCTCATCCTCATTTTACCAATGAGCAAAATGCCAAGACTGGTGATTTGCCAAAAGCCATTAGGATAGCAATTGGAAGCATTGCTAACCGACTTTAAGATTTAAAGTCTATTTTCTTTACAGAAACCACAATATAGAAGTGTCCTCTAAAGCTTTCTTTTTTTTTTTTTTTCCTCTCAATTCTTTTGGGAATATATGAAGCTTGCTTGCTGATATGGTAGCCTCTAGCCAGGTGTGGCTGGTCACATTATAGTAATTAAAATGAAATGAGAGAACACATTCAGTTGCTCTGTCTTACCAGCTGCATCTCAAGTGCTCAATGGCCACGTAGCTAGTGGCTGCCATATTGGAAGGTGAGGAAATGCAACAATTCCATCGCCACAGCAAGTCTTATTGGACAATGCTGCCCCAAAGATAAGAGAGCATCATGCTCTGTCTATGCAAGGCCAGGTCCTTGACTGGGGACTTTAATGAATGGCACAGGTGGTTGCACACCACTGGATGTAGATTATGGTGCTCAGGGACAAGCAAAGCTCACCATAGGACAGGGAGATGAGTTTGCCTTTAGAGGTGCAGGAATGTCTCCTTTCCCAAGCTACCTACTGCTCTGGTCTTACATGTTCTCTGGAGTTCTGGAGTAGCACTGTGTTAAGCTGCTTGCTTCTCAGAGTGTGGCTCACCAACAAATAGCATCAACAAACCTGGAAGTTCATTAGAAATGCAGAATCTCATGTCCCACCCCAGATCTGCTGAATCATAATCTGCATTTTAATGAAATTCCCTACATGACTCATGTGCCCATTGCATTTGAGAAGCAGAGGGCTACACCACACTCTGCAATGTTTACTATGGCATTTAGTGTCAACTCTTCCAGGAGATGTCTTCTGAGCTCTATGAAGTCTGTGTATTTAGAACCATCCAGTCGGCCACAAGGCTCTGGTGGGGAAGCGTTTTCTTTAGAGTGTAACACAGGTCATTGTTTATTTCTTTTAGATTGTACATATCTAAGGTCAAAACTAGAGCCTTAGAGAAAATCTAGCCCCAAGTGTTCATCTCAGAGATGGAGAAACTGAACCTCAGAAAAGAAAAACAGCTTATCCAAGATCATACAGCAGTGCTGGAGCCTACACCATGTGACATGGTACAGCATTTCAGTGACACATCATACTGGACAAGAGAAAAGCACAGTGGTATAGTGGGAGGACCTGGAACTGATGTCCGTTAATACCAAATGTGGGGAGTGTCTATTATTGTCCCAACCCTGTCCAAGGAAGTGCTACTGGTCACCATTGTTGCCATGTACAGGGCACTCACTGTGCACCAGGCACTTTCCTGGGTGTTTGCGCTCGTTATTTCATTGCATCCTCATGGCAGTTCTCTGATGTAGTCATTGTTACTTTCTCCTCTTTAAAGACGAGGAAACTGTGGTATAGCAAAGTTAAGGAGCTCACCCAACATCACACAGATAGCAGACAGTGGAGCCAGAATTCAAACCCAGGACATCAGGCTCCAGAGCCCATGCTCCTCCCTCCCCTATACAGTGTAGAGAATTCACAGGTGAAGCAGTTCCCTGGACACATGAGGCTGCACAAGGCAAGGGAAAGGCTACTGTGGACACTCAGTCATCTACCCCAGATGTCCCACTCGGAAGGAAAGACAGAATCCCCAAAACGCTCATTTTAGAACACATGCTGTTAGGAAGTAACATGTAGAATCATTGGCTTTAGAACTTTGATTTTAGAACGTGAAATAAATTGTGGTGACATGAAAGGATTAGTTATCATCTTAACACCAGAGGCAAAAGTTTATCTTAGGGAAAGAACCGTGTTTGTTAAAAAAAAAAAAAAAAAAAAGTAATAAATTGCTTGATTGAAGAAGGTAAAACCTTAAGAGCAAGAGTGGGAAAGAGAGGAAGAAACAAAAAGAAGCTAAACTGGTGCACAGGAAAAGGATGATCAGACATTTGAATATTGGGCAGAGAAGAGAGGCGAGGAGAAACAAAGATGAGAGGAGGCAAAGCAATATATTTCCAGAAAAGATCAAGGCACTCTTTTAAAAGCAGTATCTAATATTTGATTTTTTTTTTTTTTGCATTAGTTTGATATCCTGACATCCTGTGCCCTTTTTTCCTCTTAATTTCAGTCATGTCTGCTTTGTGCCCAAGGGGGCTTGTGTGTGTGTGTGTGTACACACATACATGCCCATGTGCATTTACACACTGATGTGTATCAAGTATCAAGGGAGGGAGTTTAATTTCTCTCTAGATGGCAATATCCATGCCGAGTCTAATTAAAGGGAAGCAAAATCTTCCATGCGGATATGACTAACAAAAATATTGGCCACCAGTGGTGAGCATTTGTTGTTTTTGCCTGCCCATTCATTGAATAATTCTTCCAAGAAATATTTACTGAGCAACTATTATGTGGTAGGTAAGTAATAGATGAGATCAGAGCAGGACAAAAGTTGGGGGGCAGGTGGTATAGGGCTTTGTGTAGTTTCACCAAGACTTGTTCCTGGGTGAATTGAAGAACTACTGCTGCATTTTGAGCAGAGGAGGGAGCTGATTCTGCAGTTGTCAAGGCTCTTTCTGAATCCTAGGATGATAATAGATTGTGAGGGAGGTGAGGGTGGTAGCAAACGGACCAATTAGGAGACTACTTCTATAGTTCTAGCAACCCTTGAAGATGAGTTGGATGGGAGCAGCAGTAGAGACAGTGAGGATTTCTGTTATGAAATGTGAAGGAGGCAGTTGGCATAGAGGTCTGGAATTTAGGGAGAAAAGTTCAGGTGGAAATATGAATTTGGGAATCATCAACCTATAGATGGAATCTAAAGCCCTAAGATGAGGGCCTTTCTCAATTCCATCTCTGAGATTTTCAAGGTAACAAGAGTAGACTGAGGATAAGAGAGACCAAGGACAGAGTTCTGGAGGATTTCATTCAGTCTTTTGTTCGCACCTCTCAACTGAAGCCACTTTGTTAAGGTCACCAATGATCTTGCTAAATCCAAAGGCCCTTTCTCAGTACTCGTAGTATTTGGCCCATGTTTGAATTAAGATTTTTTCATATGTGAATCAAAGAGTCACGATTAATACACCCTTCCTTCAGAATTCCTAGACATATTAAGATAAATGCATGGGACACTGTATGTGTGAAAAAATTTCTGCCAAATTTATTTGGATCTCAAAGGACAGCAGGCCACCTCGTCTGATTTCAGGGATACAAACAAATCATATATCTTAGAATATACACTGGGGAGAATTAGGCTATAACATTATGAGGTATTGAGCCTAGACGATGCAAAGGAGTTCTTGAGAGTGCTGTGTTTTATTAATTTCAAAATTCAGCATTCATTGCTGGTATATAAGACAGCAATTGGCTTTGGCATATTGACCTTGTGTCCTGTGACTTTACTGTGCTCACTTATTTGTTCAGGGAGTTTTTTGTAGCTCATTTGGGATATTCTACAGACAATCATGTCATCTGTGAATAAAGGCAGTTTAATTTCTTCCATTCCAATGTGTCTACCTCTCATTTCTTTTTCTTGTCTTATTAAATCAGATAGACAAGTACAGTAAATAAATAATAAACCAGATTATTATTGTGTCTTATTAAACCAGGTAGGATCAGTACAATAAATAAATAAACCAGTACAATATTGAGTAGGACTGCTGACAAAGAACATTCTTATCTTGTTCCAAATCTTAAGAAGAAAGTGTACATTATTAAATATGATGTTTGCTATAGGTTTTTTATAGATATTCTTTACGAAGTTTAGAAATTTTTGCCAATATTTCTAGTTTGCTGGAGTTATAGTTTCTAGTTTGCTATGAGTTTTTTTTTTAAAATCATGAATGTGTGTTAAATTTTGTAAAATCCTTTTTGTGTCAATTAATATGCTATAAATGGTCTTCCTTAGCCTGTTGATGTGGTTAATAAATTACATGGAGTGGTATTTTAAATACTGAAGCAGCCTTGCATACTTGAATTACTTGGTAGTGGCATGTACTTCTTTTATACATTGTTGGCTCTGATTTGCTAATACTATGTGGATTTCTACGCATAATGTTTGTGAAACATATTGGTCTGTAGTTTTCTTTACATATAACGTATTTATCTGGTTTTGGTACTGGAGCAATGCTAGCCTGTAGAATGAGTTAGGAAGTGTTCCATCTGCTTTTAGTTTCAGGAAGAGATTGTAGATAATTGGTATTACTTCTTCATTAAGTGTTTGGTAGAATTAACCAGTAAAACCCTCTGGGCTTGGAGCTTACTCATTTGGAAAGATTTAATTTCTTTAATAAATAGAGGGCTCTTCAGGTTATCTGTTTCTCTTTATGTGCATTTTGGTAATTTATTTATCTTTAAACAATTTGCCGATTTCATCTAAGTTATTAAATTTGTGGGCATAGAGGTGTTTTTGAAATTGTTCCTATTATCCTTTTAATGTCCATGGGATCAGTAGTGATAGACCTTCTTTCATTTCTCATGTTGGTAATTCGTGTCTTCTGTCTTTTATTCTCAGTTAGCCTGGCTATAGGTTTATTAATATTACCGATATTTTCAAAGAAACAGCTTTTGGTTTTGTTGATTTTCTTTATTGCTTTTCTGTCTTCAATTTTATTGATTCTTGCTCTAGTATTTATTATGTCATTTCTTCTGCTTACTTTAGGTTAAATTTGCTTTCTCTAGTTTTATAAGGCAGAAGCTTAGATTATTCATTTCAGATCTTTTTTCTTTTCTAATATATGCATTTAATGCCATTTATTTCACTCTAAGCAGTGCTTTCACTGCATTCCACAAATTTTGGTAAGTTGTATTTTCATTTTTATTTAGTTGAAAATATGCCTTAAGTTTCTCTTGAGAATTCTTCATTGACACATGGATTATTTACAACTGAATTGTTTGATTTCTAAATGCATGAGGATGAGTCCACTGGTTTTTGGGATGCACTGTGCAGATTTCTAGAGTTCTCTAGAGCTGCCTTAGGGTTGCCGGGAGGTGGAGAAGATGCTGAAGGCTAGAGGAACAGGTCAGGCTGTGGCACTTCTGCCTTCACCTTGCTGCATGCGGAAATTCACAATATCAACGTGTTTCGTTAATTGGCTAGGTTATACTGTGGTGTGCTGGTAAGAACCTGCTGGTTAGCACAGCAGAGACTTATTCCTGACTCCTGCCACTGGTCAATAGAGGGTTGTAGGGAAGCTCTGCTCCATGTAGTCACTTTGGAACTCAGGCTGACAGCAATGTTACCATCTGGAAGCTGCAGCATCTGGAGCATGTGGGGACCATGCTCCATGACCATGGTAGGGGAAGAAACAGCTGGAGGGGGCTCGCACACTGGCTATTCTAGCACTTAGTCCAGAACAACTGTCACACCCACGGGTATCAGAGTCCTTTGGCCAGAAGTAGTCATGTGGTACTACCTAACTGCAAAGGAGCTGTCAAATGTAGAGGATTAGATGGAGTTTTCGGTAAACTCTACTGTCTCAACCACAATTGGTGTTCTCCCTAAGACTTCTTTGAAATACAGTTTTGCTGCTAAGATATCCACTCCCCTTGCTGAGCAGACAAGAGTGCTATTTCAACATTCATTTCCAAGGAATAGATGAACCATGAGCATTTCACAACCCTTTGACCTTGTCTCAGGTCACATTCTCTCCATGTATATCACTCAGCATGTATTAGCTGGAATTCTGGACTCCTCAGTGTGGGACTTTAACAGGTAAGAAAGGTGAATAAGCTTCAAGCGCATGTGTTTTAGAAACTTTATAAAACTCCTTTTCTGTCACGTGCAGACAGTTAGAGAAAGAAAATGTGCAAAAAATACTTTGGTGATTGCCAAGACTGAAAAGATTTGAGAGTAATTCCAATTCACATATATTTATTGCTCCACTGTTTTGCCAGGTATAGGAATATTTGTAAAAATGAAGAAAGTAACAGGAAGAATTGCTCAAGTTAGACTAAGATGCAGGATTCTGAATGCAAGCAAATGACAAGACATTAGACAGTGGCTGCTGGCCATTACTGTGTATTATTATTATTATTATTATTATTATTATTATTAGTTTGAGGCAGAGTCTTGCTCTGTCGCCCAGGCTGGAGTGCAGTGGCGTGATCTTGGCTCACTGCAAGCTCCGCCTCCCGGGTTCACGCCATTCTCCTGCCTCAGGCTCCCAAGTAGCTGGGACTACAGGCGCCCGCCACCACACCCGGCTAATTTTTTTGTATTTTCAGTAGAGACGGGGTTTCACCATGTTAGCCAGGATGATTGTGATCTCCTGACCTCATGATCTGCCCGCCTAGACCTCCAAAAGTGCTGGGATTACAGTCGTGAGCCACTGTGCCCGGCCACTATGTGTTACTAAGTGTAGCTGTTGAGGCATTTTCCCTCATGGGGGAAACATGTGTGGTGTATGCAGGCTTTCATCTTTGCCTGTTCTGATCTCTTCTCTCTCTCTTTCTCTTCCTCTTTTGCTCTCTCTCTCTCTATAGTTTATCTGTGTGTCTCTCTGTGTGTAGGGGGGGTGCCAACCCCCTGTGCAGTCAAAAATGTGCATATAATTTTTACTCCCACACAGCTTAACTCCTAATAGTCTACTGTCAACCAGAAGTCTTACCAATAATATAAACAGTTGATTAGCACATATTTTGCATTTTATTTGTATTATAGACTGTATTCTTACAATAAAGTAAACTTTAAAAAAGAAAATGTTATTAAGAAAATCATGGCCAGGTGTGGTGGCTTACACCTGTAATTCCAGCACTTTGGGAGACTGAGGCAGGTGGATCACCTGAGGTCAGGAGTTCGAGACTAGCCTGACCAATATGGTGAAACCCTGTCTCTACTAAAAAAAATACAAAAAAATTAGTCAGGCCTGGTGGCATGCACCTGTAGTCCCAGCAAATCGGGAGGCTGAGACAGGAGAATGGCTTGAATCTGGGAGGTGGAGATTGCAGTGAGCCGAGATTGCGCCACTGCACTCCAGCCTGAGAGACAGAGCAGGACTCCATCTCAAAAAAAAAAAAAAAAAAAAAAGTCCTAAGCAAGAGAAAATATATTAACCGATTCAACATGAAGACAACGAGGACAAACACCTTTATGATGATCCACTTCCACTTAATGAGTAGCAAAGAGGAGGGGCTTGTCTTCCTGTCTCAGGGGTAGCAGAGGTGGGAGAAAATCCATGTATAAGTGAACCTGCACAGTTCAACCCTATGTTGTCCAAGGGTCAACTGTATTTATACTAATATGTTCATAATATCTAGTTTAGTTTTTATTGAAAGAATAATTCAAATAGTCCTAAAAAGTATGTGATCAAAAGTAGGCCTCCCTTTTATGCCTGGTCCCCAAGTCCTCCTCCCTAGAGGCAACAATTCTCATAAACTTCTTGGATGTACTTTCAGAAATAATCTATGAATGTGCTTACCAAAATAAATAGCACTACTTACTAAAACAAATAGCATTTTTCTTCAATACCAGCAACAAACAACGAAACAAAATGATAGAAAATATTATAATTTTCACAATAGCCATGAAAACTACAAAATGCCTAAAATTTGGCCTAAAAATATTGCAGGATGACTTTATGGAGAAAAAGTTTAAAACCCTAGTGGAGTGCACAAGTGAACGTACACAATTCTATATGTGAGCCATATTCATGGATTGAACAGCTTTATAGCTATGTCAATGCTCCTCAAATAAATCCATGCATTCAGTGCAATTCCAAATAAAAAGTACTCATCACAGATTTGTGAGAAACTTAGTAATATTACTCTAAAATTTATGTGGAAGGGTATCATTATACAAAGAACTAAGTTTTGAGCAATTTTGAACACTAAAAACAAAGAGGCAGAATTTATCCTACCATGTAGTAGGTACATTACAATGCTGTGGTAACAGGAAGCAAAAAGGTAGTGACATATTATAGAACAGAGGAGTGAACAGAACAGAGGGCTCAGAAATAGATCCACGTATATGAAATTATACATGATAAAACTGTTTACAAATTAGAGGGCAGATTTTTGTTTATTGGAGGACTGTGGGGAAAATTATTTATTATGTGACTAAAACCAAAATTGGATCTCTATCTCACAGCATGAACAAAGGTGAGTTCAAAATGAATTAAAAACTTAAATGCAAAAGATAAAATATAAATATAAGTGGATGAAGAGACAGGCAAATATCTTTGTGTCTTTTGAGGAAGAGGAAGATGTTCTGAACAAGACTGAAAAAGCACAAGCCCAAGGGAAAAATAATCCATGGATCTCGTCAGATCGAAATCAAGGATTTCTACTCAGTAAAGGTCACCATAGACAAAATTAACAAAACCTGAGAAGTAATCAATAGCAAGACTGTACAAGGAAATTTTTGCCTATGAGTGAGAAAAAGATAGGAAATACAAGAGGGAATAATGGCCAAAGACTGTGAGTAGGCAGAGCACAAAAGGAGAAACCCAGGGGACAAAGAATTGTGGATCACTCTGCAATGGAGCAATACACATTTGACCAACGTGCGACTTCATTCACATTAGCTGGCCAAAAAGTCAAAAGTTGGTGAACACAAAATTTGACCCAAAATGTAGAAAACCGGGAATGCTTATCCACTGTTCTTGGGAAGTATAGATGGTCTGTTTGTACATACGAAAATTCGGTGATGATTAGATACTCCATGATCCAGAATCTACTCTCATCTTTCTATCAATCCTAGAAGCCATTCACTGAATCATGTTTGTGGGAGTAGAGAGATAGAGGCTATTTAGGGGTCTATGCCGGGGCCTTGAGTAGACTTATTAGAAAATGCTATGCAGCCACGTATGTTTATTGCGGCACTATTCACAATAGCAAAGACTTGGAATCAACCCAAATGTCCATCAGTGGCAGACTGGATTAAGAAAATGTGGCTCATATACACCATGGAATACTATGCAGCCATAAAAAAGGATGAGTTTGTGTCCTTTGTAGGGACATGGATGCAACTGGAAACCATCATTCTCAGCAAACTATTGCAAGAACAGAAAACCAAACACCGCATGTTCTCACTCATAGTGGGGAATGAAACAAGGAGATCCCTGGGACTCGGGAATGGGAACATCACACACCGGGGCCTATAATGGGGAGGGGGGAGGAGAGGAGGGATTGCACTGGGCGTTATACCTGGTGTAATGACTAGTGATGGGTGCGTGATGAGTTTGACTTGGGTGCGAGCACACAGCATGGGACAAGTATTACATTAGTAAACAAACCTGCACGTTATGCACATGTACCCTAGAACTTAAAGTATAATAATAATTAAAAAAAAATACAAAAGGAAAAAAAATACAAAAGAAAAAAAAAAGAAAGAAAATGCTGTGCAGCAGTTAGAAGCAAGAAAAAAAAAGGACATGGAGAAACATGATCCCAAACAAAATCATGTTAAGTGAATAAAAATCATAGAATGAGATATGTAATATGCTTTTATGTAAATTTAAAGCCCATACAATCACAAAATTTACTATATAAAGAAGAGTGATACATCAGACACATTAGAAGTGTTCCTACCATGGGAGGAGGAAAGAGACCGAGAACCACGCGTGGTGAAGAATAAACAAAACAAGAGAAGGCAGAATGGGAGAGTCTCCCTGGAATGGTCAAGTATGATCAACTCCAGCCTCTGTCCTAAGGAATAAGAAATCAATAAATAGATCAAGAATTCATTTTATTCCTTAAATTTTACCACAAAGTTGAGTTGTACTTTGTTGACACATTATATTTCATGGACAATTGAACCTTCTTTAATTTTTGAGTTTGCAGTTTTCTTTTTAAATTTAGGAAACTTTTTTCCAGGTGTCACATGTTTTCTTGTGCCATTTGAAGACATGCTAGGATTCAGGCACTGAGCCTATACCATTAGAAAGCCTAATTGTATACATAGTGTCAGATTTCATGGTAATATTACAATATATTCCAATATATCCAGTAGTCAGATTTTGCTGGATATTTGGATTGTTTACAGTGTTCTTTTTTCTTATAAACAATGTTGTAATGAACATCATTGATATTCATCTTTGCACTGATGATGTATATCAGCAGGTTAAATTGCTAAAAGGAGCATTGCCAAGGCGATATTTATATATTTACTTGAAAAGAAACTGACAAATTACCCTTGTACCAATTTATACTCTCACCCTTGAGAACATTAGGTATTATAAAACTTTTTAATTTTACTGTTAATTAATGAAATATTTTATTCATTATTTAGATTTTATTTACTTAGAAATGGCTTTGCATAATTTTTTCATATTGTCACAAGCCATTCATATTACCATGGTTGGTCTTTTTCTTATTAATTTACCAGTATACTTTATTTATTAAGAATGTTAATTCTTTTTCATATGTTCTACAGATTTAAAGCTAGTTAGATACATGTTTATCTCTATCTTTGTGTGCTGTGTCTAATTGCGATTTTGCAATAACTTGATGGCAAAACAGCAATTACTTTTGCACCAACTTAATATATCTAAATCACTTATTTTTATTGTATAACTTTTGTGGTTTTATTTTTAGTTTAATTTAGTCTACCTGGAATTTACTTTGGAGTAAGAAGTAACATAGGGACCAAAGAGCTTAATTTTTTCCCCTATATTTAGTCAATTGTCCTAACATTATTTATTGAATCACCCATATTTTCCCATTAATTTAAGATATCACCTTTGTCATACACTAAATATACTAAATTATTTGGAAGCTTTTAAAAAATTAGAACTTTTCCCATTGATTTGCATCTTGTTAATATGCCAATATATAATACTTAGTCATTCTAGATTTATGGGATAATTGGAGTCACTCCTTCTTAGCACTCCTATTTTCATAATTTTTGTGCTGCAAAGTTTCTTGTAAGTTTATTTTGCATATATAATGTAGAATCATATTGTCTAGCTTTAAAAAAAGTGAGAAGGGCATCTGTGCAAGGGGATGGCCTGCCATGGGGAAGCAGAGCACAGGCCAGGAGAGGAGCACGTCCATGCAGGGAGGAGGCTGTGGCCAGAACGAGAGATTGGCTACATACAGGTCAAATAAGTAAATCTCTTAAGTATAATGGAAACCAGGTTTCTGGTTGTGAGAGAAGAAAATTGCAACTATGGAAAAGGAGAAAACCAGAATGGATCTTGTGATACTGGATAGGAACAGAAAGTTTTGTGGTGAACTCATGGTTAAGTAGTTAAGTACAAATGTATAAATGTAAGTGTGTATATGTGCATGTATGTGAGGTGAGTATATTCTAGCTCTGTTCACTGAAAGAGCCTGGGCGTGGTGACACCCCAGTGGCAATGAGCACACCTAGCAGCAGTTCTTGGCTTCTACATAGCATCTGTATTATGCACCAACATAATAGTTTCCTGTTATTGCTGTAACAAATCACCACACACTAAGTGAGTTGAAACAACTAATTTGTTATCTCACAGTTATGGAGGTTAAAAATCCAAAATGGGCCCCACAGCGTTAAAAATCAAGATATTGGTAGAGCTAGGGAACATCAGTTCAACCTGGAGGTTCTAGCCATGAAAGAAATGGATTTTCTAGCCAGGAAAGAAAATCCATTTTCTTTCCTTATTCCAGCTTCTAGAGGCCACCACATTCCTTGGCTTGTGGTCCCTTCCATCTTCACTGCCTGCAGAGGCCTCACTCTGATGTCTGCTTTCTTCCTCACATCTCTGATTGACTTTCTAGGCTCCTTCTTTCACTGATAAGGACTCTTCTGGTAACACTGAGCCCATCTGGGTAATCCAGAATAAACTACCCATTTCAAGATAAACTCCTCTTAACTTAATAACATCTGCAAAGTCCATTTGCCATGTAAGATAACATATTCACAGGTTCTGATGACTAGGATGTGGACATCTTTGGAGGCTGTTTTTCTGCCCACCGTCGCCTTCTCCATTAAAGGGGCCTAGGAGCAATGGCTGATTCTAGGGCTGAAACATCTTGTTGTGCCAGAAAATAAGAAAGGATTCAAAGAATGAAAGAGGCCTTTCTAAAGGACACAAAAGCCAAAGACCAGATCAAGAACAAGATACATAATGACAGTTACAAATTCCAAGTTAGAACAAAATAGGAATCCAGGAGTTCATATGGACATAAATAAATTAATGAATAAATTTCGAGCTTCAGGATGGGCGCTGGTCACCAGAAAGACCAAGGCATGATTTGAGAGTTGAAACTTTCAGACCTTCCAGGAGAAGCAAGGAGGGACAGATAGGGCCCAATTACCAATGGTCAATGATGTTATCAGTCATGCCTCTGTAATGGAATCTTTACAGAAACCCCTTAATGAGAGGGCTAGAGAGCTTCTGAGTTGGTGAACACATGGAGATGCTGGGAGGGTTGCTTACTTGGAGAAGGCCTGGAAGCTCCGTGTCACTGTCTATCTTCATACTTTGCCCTATGCATGTCTTCTCATTTGGCTGTTTCTGAGTTACACCCTTTATAATAACTGGAATACATAAGTAAAGGGTTTTCCTGAATTCCGTAAGTCATTCTAGTGAATGATTGCATTGGGACCAGATATGTCGTGGAAATCTCTGAATTTATAGCTGTCTGTCAAAACTACAGGAGACCCAGGGCTTGCAACTGGTGTTTGCAGTGGGGGCAGTCTTGTGGGACTAAGTCCTTAATCCCTGGGGTCTTTACTAACCCTGGGTAGTTTGTATGAGAAATGAATTGAATTGTTGGACATCCAGCTGGTGTCAGAGAATCAGAGAGTTGATGGTTGGGAAAGACACCCCATATATGCTGTCAAGAGAGTTGACTGAGGAGAAGCACTCTCACCTGGAGAACTAACTATTCCCAAGAAACAAGGGTAAATTAGAGGTAGACCAAACCATACCAGAGCTGAAATCCTGCCTTTACCCTGGATTGGAGTAAAAAATCAGTCACTACTTTATTGATCATTGGAAGAAGGGTGAGTTCTCTCAGGCAAAACTAATCTATTGTATGAGAAGTCAAAAGAAGGGTCACTCTTGAGGAGAGGACTGTGGTAGTTAAAAGGGGCACAAGACAAACTCATGGGGCTGCCAGTCATGATGAGTTTGGAACTGGGTGCTAGGTACACAGATGTGTTCAGTATGTGAAAAATCATCAAGCAGACATTGACAATCTGTACCTTTTTTCCATAAGTATATTATACTTTCAAAAAGAAGTATACATTTAAAAAATTCCAAGTTTCGGTTCTGCTAAGATGGAGTAGCCCCATTCCTCCCAGGTTGTCCTTCTTACAGCTAAAGAACAACTGCCATAGGCACAATAAACAAGCACAGGAAGACCCAGACGAGTGGGAAGAGGAAGAGTCCTTAGCACCTGAGGAGCAGCCTGGTAATGAGTTCCTCAGGTTTCCTTGTAGCCTCCCATATGTCCCAGCCAGGATGCTGCAGAAGCTTCCAATCCAGAACTTCCAACAGGCACAGAAAAAAATAAAAGGCTCCAAGAAAACCTATTACCCCAGGAATAGGACCAGGACAGGAGCGACCTAAGAACAGAAAACCTTGTTGGCAATACTCGCCTTACTCCAGCTGAATGCCAGTGGAAACAGCTCACCCACCCACACCCTGGGTTTTAGCAGGACAGAGCCAGAAATTGAGCCTGCACCTTCCTTCTTATGTCCCCCTCCACATCACTGAAGCAGACGTGCTTTAATTTCTCCCTCAGGGAGATGCCAAGTGGAGAGGTAACCTTCCATTTCCCCCAGTGGAACTAAGCAGTGCTCTTGCTTCCTGCCAAGCTAGTGCTAGCTGGGCTGAGTAGGAAGCCCATCATTGATTCTCTGCCCAGTGGAAGCAGTCAGTGCTCTAGCTCTTGACCAGCATAGCATCAGTAGGTTCCAGTGGGGAGCTGATCCTCCACCCACAACAAGGGGGTATGAGGTGGTACAAGGGGAAATAGCCAACACCTCACTTTTCTCCTATCCTGGAGTAGTATGTCCTGGAGAGGTGCTGAGCCTCCAGCCCCACCTAGTATCATGAGAGGGAATGACGTCGGGTGGGCAGGGCTAGATGGCACTTCAGTGGCTTCCTTTCCCTTCCCTGCTATCATGGTGTCAGCAGGACCCGATGGGTAGCTGAGCTTCCTCCCACAACCTGCAGCAATAAAAGAGTGTGAGTCAGCCCTATGCTTTGGCCCTCCTTGTGGCATCAAAGCCCCACAGGAAGCTGAATGTAACACCCACACAGCCCTTTATTATTTCCTCCTTAATTCCTGAAGAATGATGAAAAAAATTAATTGAGAGAAAGAGTCTTATAACATAATGTCCAAAATGTCCAGCATACAATAAAAAAATTACTCAGGAAAACTATACCATGCATAAGAATAGACAATCAACACTGAGATGAATCACATGTTAGAATTATCTGCCAAGGACTTTAAAGCAGCCATCATAAAGATTATGAATTCCCTTAAAGCAAATAAAAAAAGTTGAAACTCTCGGCAGAGAAATAGAACTTATAAAAAAAGAACCAAATGAAAATTATAGAAATGAAAATACAATAACACTAAAATTCTAGCTGGATGGGTGCAATAGTAGAGCAGAAATGACAGAACATAGAATTAGAGAACTTGAAGAAACATCAATAGAATTTACCCAACCTGGTAAACAGAGAGAAAGTAGACTGAGCAATTTAACAGAGTCTCAGGATCTGGGCAACAATAACAGAAGAATTAATGTGTGTATAATTGGAGTTCTAGAAAGAGGAAGCAGAGACTGGGCCCTAACAACACTGAAAAAGTAAAAACTGAAAACTTCCTAAATTTGGCAAAAGATATAAACCTACAGATTCAAGAAGCAGAGTGAATCCCAAATAGGATAAAGCCAAAGAAATTCATGACAGACACATCATAATTAAACTTGTGAAAACTAAAGATAAAAAAAATCTTAAAAGTATCCAGAAGCAACACATTATCTCTAGGAAACACCAGTTTAAACAACAGAGAATGTCCTCATCAGAAATCACAGAGGCAAGGAGGAAGTATCACAACATTTTTCAAAAACTGTAAGAAAATAATTGTCAACTGCAAATTATATAGGCAAAGAAAATATTCTTCAGGAATTAAGGGGGAAATAATAAAATTCTCAAATGAGGGAAAAGCAAGAGAACTTTTGTCAGCAAACTTACCCTTAAGAATGGTTTAAGAAATTGCTCTAAATAGGAAGTGATAACAGAACAAGTGTTGGAACTTCAGAAAAGAAAAACAAACAATGTAATGAGTAAAGATAACAGATGATCCCCCTTCTCATGAGTTTCTTAAATAATATGTGATGGTTGAAGCAAAAATTATAACACCATCTAATGCGGTGCTCAATGTATGTAGAGAAAATACTTAGAAAAATAGTAGGAATGGTAAATAAACCAAAATGTAAGTAAGATTTCTAAACTTCACTCATGTAGTAAAATGTCAATATTAGTAGACAGTGATAAACCATGCATGTATATTGAAATACCTAGAGCAACCACTAAAACAATTATACAAAGCCATATACTAAAAATCACTAAAACAAATCAAGATGGAATTCTAAAAAAATTTAACCCACAAGAAGGTGAGAAAGTGAAAGAGAGAAATGAGAAGCATAGGAAATGGACAGAAAACAAATTAATAAAATAGCAGACTTAAGCTCTAATGTATCTACAATTACCCTAAATGTAAATGGTCTAAATAGACCAGATAAAAGAAAGAGATTGAAATTGGCAGAGTAGATTTAGAAAATGAGCAAAGAGTTCTTGCCTACGAGAAATTTGTTGCAAATACAAAAACACAGATAGGCTGCAAGTAAAAGGGTTGAAAAATTATACCATAAAAAAATTCATAGAAAGGCAGGACTGGCTCTACTAATATCAGATAAATTAACTTGAAAGCAAGAAAATGCATTACAGAGGGACATTAAATAATAATAAAATGATCAATCTATCAGGAAGACACAACAGTCATAAAAGTGTATGCACCAAACAAGAGAGCTTCAAAATACAGAGACAAAAACCGATAAAGCTTAAAGGAGAAATAGATAAATCCACAATTATAGTTGGGGACTTCAACATCCCAAGCTCAGCAAGTGATAGAACTACTACACAAAAAATCAACAATGATATAAAAACACTCAACGCAATCAGTCAACAGGATTTTATGGACATAGATAAAATACTCCACCCAACAACAGAAAAATAAACATTTATTTCAAATGCCCATGGCATCTTCACTAAGATAGACCATATCCTGGGACATAAAACAAACCTCAACAAATTTAAAATAATTAAAATTATACAATATGATTTCTGATTATAATGGACTCTAATGAGAAATCAGTAAGAGAAGGATAATTTTTAAAGTCTTTAAACAATTGGAAATTAAACCACAAATTTCTAAATAACCCATGAGTCAAAGAGGAAGTCTCAAAAGAAGTTTTAAAAATATATGGAATGGAATTGAAAATAAAGCATGTCAAAGGCTGTGGGATGCAGCTAAAGCAGGGTCTAGAGAGAGATTTTATATCACAGAAATGCTTAAATTATACAAAAAAAAAAAAAGAAAACTCAAGTAAATAGTCTAAGTTCCCACTTCAAGAAGTGAGAATAAAATAGAAATATAAACTAACTGAAAGCAAGCAGAAGAAAGGAAATAAAAATCAGAACAGAAAGCAATGAAACTGAAAATATAAAAACAGTAGAAAGAAATCAATAAAACCAAAAGCTAGCCTTCTAAAAACAATAATAAAATTGATAAACCTTTAGGCATACTGATAAGCCATAAATCACCAATACAGAAAAAAACAGGGGCTATCACCACAAATACTGCAACCATTAAAACTATGAGGACATATAAATTCACACTGATAAATTTGTTCACTTTGAATAACCGATTCCTCTGAAACTACAAATTGATACACTGAGCCAAGAAGAAATAAATAATACAAAGAGTCCTACAACCATTAAAAAAATTAAATATGGCTGGGTGCGGTGGCTCACTCCTGTAATCCCAGCACTTTGGGAGGCCGAGGCAGGCAGATCACTTGAGGTCAGGAGTTTGAGACAAGCCTGGTCAACATGGTGAAACCCTATCTCTACCAAAAATACAAAAATTAGCCAGCCCTGGTGGCGGGACCCTGTAATGAGAGGTACTCGAGAGGCTGAGGCAGGAGAAACACTTGAGCCCAGGAGGCGGAGATTGCAGTGAGCTGAGATTGTGCCACTGCACTCCAGCCTGGGCAACAGAGCGAGACTCTATTTCAAACAAAATAATAAATAATAAATAATAAAATAAAAAATTAAATATATAACCTAAAATCTCCTAAAATATATCTCCAGGTCCGGATGCCTTCACTGGTGAATTCTGCCAAATATTTAAATAGAAGAGGAGAGAACACTTTTCATTGTGTCAGACTAATATATTACCCAGACAAAGAGAGTACATTAAAAAGTACAGACCAATATCTCTCATGAACTTAGACCCCAAAATTTGTGACAAAATGTTAACAAATTAGGCCGGTGCAGTGACTCATGCCTGTAATCCCAGCACTTTGGGAGGCAGAGGCTGGCGGATCACTTGAGGCCAGGAGTTCAAGACCAGCGTGATGAAACCCTGTCTCTACTAAAAATACAAAAGTTAACCAGGCGTGGTGGTGCATGCCTGTAATCCCAGCTTCTTGGGAGGCTGAGGCACGAGAATTGCTTGAACCCAGGAGGCTGAGGTTATAGTGAACCAAGATCATGCCACTGCACTTTAGCATGGGCAACAGAGTGAGACTCCATCTCAAAAAAAAAAAAAGAAAGAAAGAAAAGTTAGCAAATTGAATCTTAAAAAGTATATATAGAAGTGAATACCATAATCAAGTGAGGTTTATTTTAGGTGTGTAAGGCTGGTTCAATACTTAAAGATCAATCAGTGTAAGCCATCATAAAAACAGGCTGAAGAATAAAATCAGATGATCATATCAGTTGATACAAAGTAATTTATAAAAATCTAACATTCATTCATGACAAATTAAAAACTCAGGGGTGGAGAAGTAAAGCAGGAAGAAAGGACAACTTTCTCAACTTGATAAAGAGCATTTACAAAAAACCTACAGCTAAAATCATACTTAGCAGTGAAGGCTTGAATCATTTCCCTCTAATATTAAGAGAAAGGGAGAAGTAGTTAATATATGCTCTCACCACTCTTATTCAACATATTGCTGGAAGTCCTACTCATTGCAATAAAGCAAGAAAAAGAAATAAAAGACAGAAAGAAAACTGTCCCTAATTGTAGATATATGATAATTTACATATAAAATCCTAAGAAATGTAAAAACAAAAAACAAAAACAGAAACAAAAGACAAAACACCAAAACCTGCTAGAGATAAGTGAGTTCAAAAGGTCCTAGGCTGCAAAATGAACACACAAAATCAGTCACTTTTTTGCCTACTAGCAATGGACATCTGAAAACCAAAATTTAAAACACAATACTATTTATAATTACTTCCAAAAAATGAAATACTTAGGTGTAAACTTAATAAAACATGTACAGGATCTGTATACTCAAAATTACAATGTGCCACTAAAAGTTGTTAAGTTAAAGAAGGTTTAATTAAATGAAGAGACATATTGTTTTCTCTCTACTTAATTAATGAACATTTATTGAAAGACATGAACATACATTTCACTGAAGAGTATGTGTAAATTGCAAATAAGCCCATGGAAAGAGTTTCAATGTCATTAGCCATTAGGGAAATGCATGTTAAAACCAAAATGAGCGATCACTGTACACCTATCAGAAGGCTAAAATAAAAATAGTGAAACACCAAATACTGATGAGGACACAGAAAAACTAGATCACTCCTACATTGCTGGTGGGAGTGAAAAATGGAAAACAACTTGACAATTTCTCACAAAATTAAATGTCCAACTATCATAATACCCAGAAATTGCTCTCTTGGGCATTTATTCCAGAGAAATGAAAATGTGTTTACACAAAAACTGCATATAAATGTTCTTCATAGCTTTATTCATAATAGCCAAAAACTAGACATAGCTCATGTATTCCTTCATGGGTTAAATGAAGTTTGATACATATAATATAATATAATATAATTAATATAACATTGGTAATATAATAAAGCAATAGATTATTGACACATGCAACAACATGGATGAATCTCCAAGGAATTGCACTGAGTGAGAAAATACAATCCCAAATAGTTACGTACGGCATGAGTCCATTTATATAACACTATTGAGATAACAGAATTATAGAAATGGAGAACGGATTAGTGGTTTCAGGGGTTAATGTGGGAATGGGGGCAAAGAAGAGTAGGTTTGTTTGTAAAAGGGCAGCAAGAAGGATCTTTATAGTCATGAAAATGCTCTATATTGTTTTGATTGTATCTTGATTGTAGCACTGCTAATATCCTGATTGTGATATTGTACTAGATTTTGCAAGATGTTACTATGGTGGAAAACTGGGTAAAGGGTATAGGGAATCCTTCTGTATTATATTTCTACAACTGCAGGCAAGCCCACTGTTATCTCAAAAGTTTAATTTAAAATAAGTAATAACACAGGAATAAAATGATTAATGTTACAAAGTTTAAAAATTTCCTATGAAACTTCTGGATTTGGTACTCTGGAGAGTGGAATAATAGCTCTTTGACATTTTCCCAATTTATTCTCTGATAATTAGTCTCATTATATTTTCTAACTCTAACTCTATAAATTATACTTACATAGCAAATTACTCATTTCACACAGGTTTTCAGGTTTATTTTTAGTGTTGACTTCATCTCTTATGGTTTGTTTATTTTTCTTTGTGATTATGTCTGCATTTTCATTACTCCATTTGTGTATTTGTGATTTCACCAATTCTTTTCTTTATTACTCTGCCTAGTTTTATTTTTTTCAAAAAATCCAAAGATTTGGGGTTTTTCAGTTTTTTTGTTTTTTTAATAGAAAATAAGATTTTGGGTTTTTCCCCCAAAGGATCTGCTTTTGAATGTACTAATTCCTCTGTCTCTTATTTTATAATTAATTTACTTCTGCTTTTATCCTTACTAATTCCTTCCTTCTGCTTTTCTTATGTTTAATATATTGTTCTTTGTGTAATTTTCAATTGAATTATTTTCATTTGTTCCTACTTAATGAGATAAACTAAGGCTGTGAAGTTTCTTCCGCGCACTGCCTTAGCTGTACCCATGAGTAATCACAGGCAGTGTTCTTATTGTTGCTGTTTCCTGGATGTTCACTGTTAATTTTTTTGTTTGGACCACAGGTGCTGACATGTGGCGTAGCCATACCACATGATTGATCCATGCATGGAGCTTTTCTATTCTTTATTTATTTGTTGGTTGTTTGCTTTCAATACTAAACAAAAAGCTATGAACCTACCACACAATGAGTCACTAGAACTCCAGTAGAAACTCGAGTCTATCTTGGGGATCCTGTCTTACTCCAGTCCCCTGTTGCTTTTCACCTCATTTGAGCTCATTAGAAATCTTGTGCTGATGCTTTACTTCCCCAACCCTGTTTTAAAAACAATTTGAGATAAAATTCATATACCCTACAGTTCACCAATTTAAAGTGTACAATTCAATGATTTTCATACATTCACAACCAGTTGTGCAACCATCACCAACATCTAATTTTAGACCAATTTGGAGAATATTGTCATATTAACTGTATTATGTCTGCCAGTCCACGAACATGAGATGTCTCCCCATTTACATTTTTTTCAACAATGTCTTAAAGTTTCAGTTGGTAAGTCTTGCATATCTTTTGTTTAATTTATTGTTAGATATTTTCTTTCTGGTGGAATTGTAAATGGAATTATTTTCCTAATCTCATTTTTAGATTGTTTATTGCTAGTTTAAAGAGATATTATTGATTCTTGTATTGATCTTGTATCCTACAATTTTTCTAGAGTCATTTATTAATTATAATAGCTTGTTACTGGCTTCTTTAGGATTTTTTCTCTACAAGATCATGTCATCTGCATATGGAGATAGTTTTACTTCTTCCTTTCCAATCTGGATGCCTTTTTTTTTCTTGCTTAATTGCTCTGGCTTGCACTTCCAGTACAACATTGAAATATATTTTATTTTATTTTATTTTATTTTATTTTACTTTATTTTATTTTATTTATTTTTTTAGACAGTCTCACTCTGTTCCCCAGACTGGAGTGCAGTGGCACAATCTTGGTTCACTGCAACCTCCACCTCCCAGGTTCAAGTGATTCTCTTGCCTCAGCCTCCCAAGTAGCTGGATTACAGGAGCACACCACCACACCCTGCTAATTTTTGTATTTTTTTGTAGAGATGGTATTTCACCATGTTTGCCAGGCTGGTCTTGAACTCTTGGCCTCAAGCAGTCTGCCTGCCTCAGCCTCCCAAAGTGCTGGAATTACAGGTGTGAGCCACTGCGCCTGGCTTCCAGTGTTGAAGTGTTGAAAGTAGACATCCTTGTCTTGTTTCTAATCTTGTCTTAAGTCTTTCACCATTAAGTATAATTTGAGCTGTCCCACGTCTGTTTTGAATGTAGTTTTGTTGCATCTGTCATTATTCTTCTAAAACTTATTTTTTAGCATTTGCTTTTAATAATTTTAATAAAAATGTATTATGTTTCTATCAGTATATCATCTAGTACTTACTTTCTCCACTTAATATGACATTTTGTAGATATGGCTGTATTGTTAGATGTGACCATGGTTTATTCATTTTGACTGTTACATAATATTTCATTGTATAAACATGCTACAACTTACTTAGCCTTTATTTTGTTTATGGATATCTTGATTGTTTTTGTGGTTTTGCTATTATAAAGAATGCTTCCATGAATATACTCACCAATTCTCCCTTAGTACATTTGCAAGAATATCTCTTGGAATGACATTGAAGCATAAACTTGCTATGAGAATTGTATTAGTCCATTCTCCTGCTGCTATCAAAGACATAACCAAGACTGGGTAAGTTATAAAGGAAAGACGTTTAATTGACTCACAGTTCAGCATGGCTGGGGAGGCCTCAGGAAACTTACAATCATGGCAGAAGGGGAAATAAACATATCCTTCTTTACATGGCAGCAACGAGGAGAAGTGCAAAACAAAAGTGGGGAAAGTCCCTTATAAAACCATCAGATGTCTTGAGAACTCACTCTCTATCATGAGAACAGCAGCATAAGGGTAACTGCACTCATGATTCAAATACCTCCCACTGGGTCCTTATGGGACCTACAACTCAAGATGAGATTTGGGTGGCAACACAGTCAAACCATATTCCAGCACTTTGGGAGGCCGAGGCGGGCAGATCACGAGGTCAGGAGTTCAAGACCAGCATGGTCAACATGGCAAAACCCTGTTACTATTTAAAATACAAAAATTAGCCAGGCATGGTGGTGGGCGCCTGTAATCCCAGCCACTTGGGAGGCTGAGGCAGAATTGCTTGAACCTGGGAGGCAGAGGTTGCAGTGAGCCAAGATTGCACCACTGCATTCCAGCCTGGAATGTCCAGTTTTGTAGGATAATGCCAAGTGGTTATCATGGCCCTACAAATTTGTATTTCCACTGGTAACATATAAAAGGCTTTGTTGATCCATAATCTCTCCATTCTTTTACATAGACTGTCTCTGATTTTTGCCCCTACAATGAGTATACATCAGTATCATAACTTGGGGCTTGGTTTGCATTTCCCTAATGACACAATGGGGCTGAGCATCTCATCATAGATGGGTTTCATTCAACATTGGTTGTTTCCTCTGGGGAGTGTTAGTTTCCCTGCACTTCTAAGCTGCACACATGTGTGGACCCTGAGAGCTCCCACTTGTACCAGTGGAGCCCAGGAGTGGAGGGAAAAAATGCACATGATTGTTGCATGCAGGTGCCATTGCCTTGAAGTTAGTCCAAGCCCTAGGGAGCTATCTATCCCAGCGTGGTAGAAATCAGGGGTAAGGATGAGAAGATTTAATTGAGAAATAAGAGGTATCTTCTACAAGCCTATATTTGTTGTTTCCCTCTTTGATTCAAAAATAAGAATTTTTTAAAAAAATAATAGAGTTTATCCTATTATATTTAATGATAAAAACAGCATAGATTTGGTTTCAGTTCTATCACACTTTACATTATGCATTTTTGTTTTAATGCTTCCTTTAAAAATCCTGTATTCATGGTCCATATTTTCGTAGTTTGCTTTATGTATTGGTTTTCCCTCTAATAAGAAGGTTTATGGAGTATTTTTAGTTCCTTTAGTGGTTGCCTTGTAACTACATACAATATTCTTTTAAGTCTTATTTATTGAATTATGACTAAAGAGATGCTTACCAAGAACAAAGGGAAGTCAGTTTACTTCCTCTACCTCACTTTCTCCAATGTCTTATTTAGGTATATTATAATTTATTCTTTTATATTTTAAATACTATTCTTCTCCATTGATTGCTTGATTTCTCAGCTTCTTATATGTTGATTTCCTTCTTCAAATGTTAGTATTTGTTGATACTTACCTTGCTTGGAACTCAAGCCACAGTTTTGATATAAAAGCAAATGTATTTCTTCAATTCTGGAGGACCATCAGCTGATAACTCTTCAAATAACTTCAAATAACTCTTCTCTCCACCTTCTCTATTTCTACCTTGAGAACTTCTGTTAGACATAGTTGGAAACCCTTGTTCTGGGTTCCACTTGCCTCTACTGCTTGGTTGTTTTTTACTCCGAGGTCATGTTCAGAAGGTACTGTTTTCCACCTGCGAGGTGCAGGTTTCACATTCACCTCTGCCACAGCTGGAAAGGTTTCCCTACCCAGGCGGGTTTTATTGTAATTATTTTCTTTGGGGTCTCATACCTGGGTCCCTGTGAGTAGCATGGCTTTAGAGACCTCTGATGTTTTGACTATTTTTATGGCTTTGCTATTATGAAGAGTGCTTCCATGAATATACTCACCACTTCTCCCTGTGTACATTCGTAGTACAGATTTAAAGTCCAGGTTTCTCTCTGATGTCTCCTCTCTCACTCATGGCCTGGGGAGGTAGGCCCACTTTTGTGAGTGGTGGGTGGTGGTTTTCTGTTTTCATTTTACTGAAGGGACAGCTTTTCCAGGCTCCTGCCTCTAAGCAGAAAGATCACTGCTATCCACTTTTGTGCTCAGGGCCTGTTGTGTAGGCCCCCTGTTCCTCGTGGATACTAAACCAGGAACATTTTATCCAGCTCTTGTACCTCTGTGGGCCTTTGGTGTTAGCTCCTGCTCACTGCTCTGGCTTTGAGAGTTTTGCTTGCTTGTTTGTTTCTGGCATGGGAGAATGTTTCCTTTCTGCTTTTGAGCTCACCAATGTGGTCATAAATCTGCTTGGGTTATATGTTAGCCGGCAACTCACCATGTTTGTAGTGGGCATGATGGTATTGGTGGAGGTGGGGAGGGTGCTTCCCCAGCAGCTTAGTGCTGCAGGGACAGCAGAGTGGATGGTGATTCTGGCTGGAGAGGCTGCCCTTGGGCCTGAGCAGCTAGCAAGACTGCTGAATTGCACGAGTCCTGGAGGAGCCTCAGAAGAGAGGCCTGGGAGGATAATCCCAAGGAACAGAGGTGAGCAGCATGATAGCACTGGGGGACTTCAGAGGCATGTGGCCAAGAGGACTTCTGTGGGGGGTGGCTAATACTCAAACCCAAGTGACCCAGCAGACTGGGCTGTCCTTGCCATGGCATTCAGGAACAGCCCTGGTATGTCCAACTGCCTTCTTTGAGTAATATTTTGGGGAAATAAATGAAAAGGGCCTATCTTCCACATTAGAGGCCATCCAAAATGCAAAGATAAAAGTAGGGATACTGACAATTTTTCAGAAACAAGAAACTGAAACAAGAGATGACCTTGAATGCCAACTCTCAAGAATTTTCAGAAATCTTGGAGAGGACATTGAACCTCCTACAGGGTGGAAGGTAGGTTTGAGCTAATTTTACTACTCAAGGGGTGGGTGATCCAGATGACCTCTAGGTTACGAATAACTGTCACATCCCTTTCCTTGTTTAGTGTACATGGCAGTGCTGTGAACAAATTACATTATCCCTATCTTCTGCAGCAGTGCTTCTCAACCAGGGATGATTTTGTTCCTCATGCGATATTTGGCAATATATGGAGGCATTTTTGATTGTCACAACTAGGGAGAGGTGAGAATGTTACTGGCACCTGGTGGATAGAGGTCAGGGATGTTGCTAAACATCTTACAAGTCACAGAACAGCCTCTCACAGCAAGGAATTATCTGGCCCCAAGTGTTAATAGTGCCCACGTTGAGAAACCCTTATCTAAGTTCAGGTAACTATGGCTCAGTCTTCAAATAACCTGTGTTAAGTCGCAAAGCTAGAACATTTGCAAGAATAATTATAGCTCCCTTTAGTTAACTGCAGTTTCTGTGCAGGGAATTGTTCTAAGTATGTTCTGAGTACTGCTACTATCACTCTGTTGCACAGATGTGGAAACCAAGAAGCAGAAAGAGTCAGTGTCACCAGGTACCACACAGGTGCATGGGTCAAACTGGAACACACACCCAGCAGAAGTCTTCAGAGGCTGTGCTCCCACCCACTGGGCTGCACTTCTCAGAAGGGCTTGAATGTGAGTCTAGGTTTTCTGCTCTGTCCTAGGCTCTATTCTGTACCTCACCTCCATTTACAAGTTTATAGCTCAAGACATAGGCTCAGAACACATAAAGCTCTGCATCAACTCAAACACGGGCAAAAAGTTTTTTTGAATGTAGTGAAAGGGAAACTTTGTGTCTTTCTGTCTTCCCTAGGGGAACCCTTGAGCCCCATGGCAGATGTCACAGACTAGCTTGCTCAGCAATATCTTAGCCTCCTGGAGGCAGTGAGGTCCTGCAGCTAGCACCTGGGATAACAGCATCCATCTAATCTGCAGGTTATAGCAGAAACAATGCAGTTCTTAGAAACAGCAGTTGGGTCCCCCAGCTTTCTGATTATGGTGGAGGGAGCAGCTTCTCTGGCAAGCAAGTTTGGCAGTGACATTCTGGGACTCGGTCTTGGAAGCTGAGCCTGCAGCCTCCTCCCCCAGCCCTTCCATGGGGTCATAATCCCCTAATTCCCTGCATTAAATCTCTTTCTGGTGAAGCCAGCCAGCGTGGTGTCTGTGACCTGCTGCTGCACGCGGACTGATACGTGGCCCAATGAAGAAAGGGAAGTAAGGCCATTGGAGAAGATTCCTCTTCAGGGGCGGGTTGCTAGGCAGGAATCTGGGATCCTGGGAAAAGCAAGGAATGCCATCAGTGTTTTCCTCTTGAGAGCCACAGAGGAAAGGATGTGGAGATAGGCATGGGTGATCGGGGTTTCTAATGGCATCTCTCTTCATCACGTGATACATGCACATTGGCTATTCTGTGCCCCTTCCTTAGACTCAGGCATCCCCATCAGTCCCAGTCTCATCTCTGACATTCTGTGGCATCGAGTCTCCAATAACCAAGGGAGCTTGTCGGTAGTAGAGATGCAGGCTGAGATTTAGAGCAGAGCCCTCTTTAAATGTCACCATGCAGTGCTTTCCTGTTTAAAGGGAGATTGACAGCCACAAGCAACCTAATGAGATTGCTGCTCTGCCCCTTCTCTTAGCAGATAGAGAATCTCGCAGGAAAGCAAGAGGTGCCTCGGGGAAAAGAGGCAGGAGCAAGTGGCACCGTTTACCAACTAGTCCCAGGTCTGCACTCGACAGGAGGCAATTTATTCACGCCAACACTTCTGAAGAAAGCGGCACTTGAGCTGGGGGGCCCTAGTGAAGCTTCCTGATGGCTCCCCAGGAGAAGGGGTGGACCTCTATGGTGTCCCCTGCAGGCTACCTCCCTTTCTCTCTGGCCCACTGTGGCTCTGAGAGAATGACCAGTAGAAAGAGTGGCTGCTGAAAGGGTAGAAAGATCTCAGGACTGGGGCAGGGACCTGGTTCTAGTCTTTGCTCTGTCGCTGGCTTGCTGTGTGATCTGGGGCAACCCATTCATCTCTATGGGCCTGTGTTACCTTTACAAAGTAAGGAAAATGGGTAAAGGGCAGGACGTATCTGCTTTGTTTAACCCTTTATTCCCAGCACCTGGAATAGTGCCTGGCACATAGCAAGTCTTCAATCAGTGTTAGTGGAAAGAATGAAATGGAATCTGCAGCAATGGGAAGACAGGGGGATGATTTTAAGCACAAAGGAAGGCCAAGTTCTGGCAGTTGCTTTAGATAAACCATGTGGAGGATGAGATTGAGATGACTAGAGCCAGGACAACTAGTAAGGAAGCTCCTGCAGGGAAATCTATTTAAAACGAGACAGTGAGCTGAGTGCTATAGGATTTGCAGGTTGGGGTTTACACCTTGCAAATACTTTTGCATACTTTAGTGCATACACACACATTACCTGATGCCATCTTTACAAAGGCCTGGAGAAGTAGAGAGGGCAGGGATTGGTACTCAGCTTTTCCAGACATGGAAATTAAGATCCAGAGTCTTAGAGTGCCTTGTGCCAGCATGAAACTGAAAAGTGGCAGACTCAAGACTCAGATTGGGACGTGAGAAGACACTGAACATCACTAGTCACCAAAGAAATGCAAGTCAAAACCACAATGAAACACTCCCTATAGAATGATTCAAATTAAAAATACTGACTATGTCCCATATTGGCAAGAATGTGTAGGAAATGGAGCTCTCATACACTGCTTGTGGGGATGTAGAATGGTACAACCACTTTGGAAAACAGACTGGCAGTTTCTTACAGATTTAAACACCCATGTACCACGTGATCCAGAAATGTCATTCTGTATATTTACCCAAGAAAAATTAAAATGTGTGTTCACACAAAGCCTTGTTTGTAAATGTTCATATAGCCACTTTAGTTTTAAAAATCCAAAAAGCAATAAACAACCTGGTTGTCTATCAACAGGTGAATGAATAAACAAATTGTGGTATGGCTGCACAATAGAATATTACTCAGCAATTAAAAAGAGTGCATATAGTCAGTCCATAAGGAGGAATCTCAGAAATAGAATTCTGAGCCTACCTAAGAAACCAGGCCCCAATGAATAGAAGCAATATTGTATGATTCCATGTACATGAAACTAGAAAAGTCCAATCTAATCCATAGTGACAGAAAGCAGAGTATGGTTGTCTGGGGCCAGAGGTGGAGAGAGAGATTGAATGCAAGGGGGAAGGAGGGAGCTTCAGGGAGAGAGATGCAGGAAATGTTCTGAATTCTAATTGTAGTGGGAGGTGCATAGGTGTATACCTTTATTTGAGCTTGTCAAAGTATGCTTTTTGTGGTTCGTCATATTAAAATGATAAAACTTGACTTAAGAAAGCAACTGACTCCTCCTCCAGGGCCTTTGTGGCTTATCCTGGTTCCCTCAGAATCAGGAATATATACAAGGCCCATGGCCACTCACCTAACCAGGGCCAGAGAGCCTGACCCAGGGCACCTGCAGGGGTCTTCCTGAGGATGAGAACTGCTGAGCCAGAGGGCATCAAGGCTGCTTCCTTAGCCCGTTCCTATTTACACTTCCACATCCACATGTCCTCCTTGGTGGGGAGGCCTTGCAGAATGGAACAGCTGTGCCATCTACTCAGAGACAGCACTCTGGCTCCAGGCTCAGAGATGGCCACCTGTCCCGAAATAACCTGGTGGTATTTAAGGGGTGGCTGGCCCTTGCTCTGGGAAGGCCCCATCAACACAGAAACAGGCAACATAGACCACTGCCCCCATTAACCTTGGCTCCTGAAGGCTTGAGGCCAGAGGTCCAAAGTTAGCCCTGGGGTCTGTAGTCCTTGTAAAACTCATAACGTGTACCCTGAAGCACCAGCCTTTGGGAATTCTGGGCACCCTTCCCTCTCTCCTGCCTCAAGGAAATGCCCTTGCAAGGAAAGTTGCAGTTACCAACATTCACACTGAGCAGTGCTTGGTATCTGAAAGGAAATGCTCCATACTCAATGAGAAGGAAAGTTCCAGGAAGAAAGGGGAGAGCATCAGAGCACCCACTGGTGGGAAGTGAGGTCACTGGGGTAGGAAAAGGCTAAGGTATGGGCTGGCACTGAGGTTCGAGGTGAGGCCAGGGTCTGTTAGTAGGCTGCCTGGATCTTGCAGCTCCTCTGCTTAAAGCTGCTCTGCATCCTTTGACCTGTGCCTAGAGGACAGAAGTGTCTCCCCTCCTCCAGGGTCTAAGGCTTGTCAGGATCTAGCTGCAGCTGCCCTCTGCCACTCTTGTTCACATTGCATTTGCTCTTTCCTGCCTCCCTGACTCGACCCATGCTGTCCCTTCCAACTGAAATAACCTTCCCTCATTTCTCCATGTGGCAATTCTAATTTACATTCCAGTCTCCACTCCAGAGACTTCTGAGAAGCCTTCCCTGATCCTCCTGGCAGAATTAATTGTTCCCTCCTCTGTGCTCAGAGAATACTTGGCTTGCTCTGCCATTTATTTCTGGGTTTGTTTTCATGACAACCTCCTTTCACGAGGGCAGACCCTGTGATTTTTTAAGCTCTTATCCTGAGCACTTGTACAGACTGGACACCCAGGCAATGCCTGTGAAGGCAATGAGTGCCCTCAGTCTTCCATGGGCATCTCTGTGGACACCGGCATGCTGGGCAGACCAGGCCCTGTCTGCATGTGGGCAGCTGAACCCTAGCACTGGGGCAGGACCCTGGGTTTTAGTCCTATAAGCCAGACTGCACAGCCAAAAACAGGCAGTCTTGGAAGCAGGAACCCGCTCTGCTAAGCCTCTGATATTTACCAGACTGACAGTTTCCCAGCCAAAGCAGCCCAGAGACAGGGAATAACTGGAGAAAGTGGGTCATCTTGACTCTTATTCAAGGCACCAGGGGAGCCCTGGGGTTTAGCCGTGGCAGTGATGGAGACTGATCCTGTCATTTGCTTGCATCCAAATGAAAGGGATTAGTGACTGCACCAATATACTAATTTTCTGTGCAACACAGGGCAAGGGCAGCCAGTGGAGACTTAAAAACTCTATGTGTGCACATGCATGTACGTGCATGCATGTGTGTATATTATAAATACATATATACTGTCTATGCCCACATCACATGTACAATGTTCAAGTGAAAATATCCACACATATCTGACAGGGTGGAGAAAAGGCTTTAAGAGCTTTAGAGCTGAAAGTCTCCAGTTTGAGTCCCAGCATTCACTCAGGACCCCTACCCTCCATGACCCTCAGTTTCCTCATCTGGAATACAGACATGGTGACTGTCCTCACTGGGAGGCTGTACAGACCAAAGTGTCAGTGAGCGTGACAGTGAAGGGAACGGCTATAAGCATCCATGCTGATCTTCAGAAGCAGTTTCTGCTTCCACAGTTGGATTTCCCAGCATGGATGACATTCAGGTCTCAGCTCATGCTCAAGGTCCACTTGCAAATCACACAACTCCAACACCCAAAGGGAGCCAGGGGTGGCACTACCCTTGAAGGCGACAGATGCACCTATGCATCACAGAGCTAGCTCTAGCACATTCTGTGACCTTGGACAACAATCTTTCCGCATCTTGTCCTCAGTTTCCCCACCTGTACAATGATAGCTTTGGCTACCTCTTCATTCTTCATATCTTAGAGCCCTTTTGAAGCAGGGAGCGAGGTAAAGCTCTGGGTGCATGCCTGGGCAAGGACAGACATAGCAGGGCAGGCTCAGTGGACAAGGGAATGGCCCCAAAGCTGGGACAAAGTCAGATTGCCAAAGGCACCACTTTTATTTCATCCTTCACTAATATTCTGTTCTTTGGCCTCACAGCCGCCACCGCCTCCTCCCAGTTACAGAAGAAGCCACTTTAAAATTAGGTTTTCCTCTTAACTTAGAAACTAAGCCCCATTGTGTGGTCCATGACAACCTCCTTTATGAATGAAACCAGCTCATAATGAGGCCCTTTCCCAGCATTGAGAGCCAAGCCCACACCCTCCCTCCTCTGCTTGGCCAACGGCAATGGCGGCACAGCCTCATTATTCATTTCTCCTGCTCCGTGGAAGGGAGGGGGAGAGGAAAAGGATCATTTTCTCATTTCACAGATGGGCAAGGGCCTCCCTGCCACAGTCCTATGGCTCCCAGCATTTGAGGGCTACCCATCACCTCTGCCTTAGAAAGTCCTTACTGCAAGATGGGACTTCAAGCCCCTTTCCCGTGTTATCCTCTGCCATACCCCCTTGCTCCTCTGCACCTAGGTGGGAGAAAATGTCCATGCTTCCCAGGCAGATTCTTCTTTATGGCCTAGAAAACCCCTCTAAATAATTCTAGGCTCAGCTTCAACATTGCCTCTCCAGTGTGCATAAGTGGCTCAACCCCTGTCCTGACCCTCCCCCTTGGGTACCGTTTGCAGGGCACATCTAACTACGTAGTTGCTCATTTAACTCTCTCCTGCCGTGCATGTGGGAGCTCTGTCAGAGCAAGGCCCCTGCCTCATCCTTCCTCATCCCCCAGTCCCAGCACATGCTCTGGACTTAGAAAAGCCCCAGAGAATGTTTGTTGATGAGAGAGTCCTTATGGTATCAGTGAGAACTGAATACTGTGAGACTTCCCATGTCCCAGGAGCAAGTGCAGGGGCCTGGCTTCATTCTTCAAGGATGTCTTTAAAGAGGTCCATAGGTCTATGTTGCCCCCAACCCCAAAATTGAACCTATTCCCAGACACCCTCTTGAGTCTCTCTTGATTGGGACAGGATGGGATCTGTCCTAGTCTGTTCAGGTTACTATAACAAAATACTATAGACTAGGTGGCTTATAGACAATAGAAAGTTATTACTCACAGTTCTGGAGGCTGGAAGTTCAAGATCAAGGTGTTGGCAGTTGCGATGTCTAATGACAGCCCACTTTCTTGTTCATAGACATTCATAGACGGCACCTTGTAGCTATGACATGGCAGAAGGGGCACATAGTACCCTCAGGCCTCTCTTATAAGGGCACTAGTCACATTCATGAGGGCTCCACTCTCATGACCTAGTCACTTTCCAAAGGCCCCACCTCCTAACACTATTGCATTGGAGATTAGGGATCGACATATACATTTTGGGGAAGCACCAACATTCAAATCGTAGTAGGACCTCAGCTCAGTTTCATCTGGGATTCCTCTTGGGCCCCACCTCCTATCCTTTTCCTCCAACTTTTAACCCAGAGACAGAGAGATGAAGAGAGGCCAAGAAACTGAGAGAGGGAGGGAAAAAATACAAAGAAGAGAGATATAGGATAAGACAAAGACAGAAATGAAGACACAAAAAGACAGAGGGAGAAAAGGAATAGAAGGAAAGGAGAGTGAGGAGATAGAGACAGAAAAGGAAAGAATGCCATTCGGTAGGAGGAGAGGGAAGAGCAGACCCCTGGGCCCGGGTGGCCTTGCAACTGCAGAGGGGAGCCCGCCAGCCTGGCAGACAGCTTCTGCCTCCTGCACAGGGCCCAGAAAGAGGCAGCAGCAGCTGGGCTGAGCATTTGGCTGTCTCTGCTGAGCCCAAGCCTTGTGCCTGACCTTAGCCCAGCTGCTCAAATCCTCCTGCCCTCCTGCCTGCTGCTGCCTGGCCCCCTGCACTCCCAAGACCCAGAGGCTGGGGAGTGGAGAGTGGAGCCCGCCTTCTTGATCAGCTCTGCCAGAGAGGCAGGAGCCCCGTCACATGCCACCAGCAGGGCCCAGCCAGAAACCCATGTTATTTGGCTTGGGGATGGGACATGTGTTTTTTTGTGGCAGTGGATCTCCTTTCCAGTTAGAAACTTACTGCAGGTAGGGGAGTATTGAAATCAGCTGAATTTCTTGAACTCAGCATACAGGAAGAACAGTACCTCGCGTTGGTGTGGTGCTTTTCAGGTTTTGAGGCACCTCCGCTGATGCTATTTCTGAGATGCACTTTCCATAATATCTCCACCCAGTGGGTGTCACCCCAGCAACGAGTGGGATCCTGGGAGGGTAAGCGACTATTCCAGGCATAGTCAGCCTCTAAGTGGCAGAGCCAGAACCTGAATCCAGGTTTGGAAGTGCTGAACTTCACATACACTGCTACCCTGACTCTGTGGTCCAGCCCTGGCTGGTTAGCTGGCGGCAAACTGTAGGTGGGCTGCAGGAATGAGGGTAGAAGGTGTTCGACTGGGGTATAAGGTCAGCGTCCGTTTGTTCCTATTTTGTGGAGACCACAGTCATAAATTTAGGGATGCAGGGTGAGTCAGCCCACATAATGTTTAAAGCAATGAAGGGCTTTTCAATTTTCTTCCACTGAAGGCCTACCCATTCTTCGTGCTTTACCGCACTTAATTGGGATCAGAGCCCAGAAGCTTGCTGGGTGGCTGGGGAAAGATGGAGCCCAGGGACCTAAAACATGGTCAGAAATAATCGACATGTAATGAGATCAGGGAAACATTTCCCCAAGTTCCTTTCAGGACAAAAGCTGAGCTCTCCATGGGTCTGAGTGGAGGTGGAATGACCCAACAGGAGGAACAGGGAGGGGATTTGCAGGAGGGGACCAGGAAGGAGAAGAAGGCAGGGATGGAGGAACTAGAGCTTGGGGTGTTTGGTGGACTGTGAGGTTAGTGATGTGACCCTGTCCTTCCCACAGTGACCTCAGCACAGTTACGTTTATGACATATGAGCTACTGAGGGCACCAGGTTGGTCTGGGGATGTCTGCTGATTCTTCTGGGAGTGGGAAAATGTCAAGGCCGGGGATCTCTGGGGGATTACATGTCTTGGAGTTGGGGGTTACAAGTGCGCCTGAGTACTCAGGGCCCAAAAACCCTGGCTGACATCTGGGTTATTGATACATGAAAAATATGGGCAGGGTGCAGAGCTGGAGGCAACTGGAAATGTACTGGAGGGTGAATGAATCAGGATCCAAGAGAGCCTGCCAGGCTGAAGCGGGGCTAAGTCTGCTATGTTGAAATTTACTTGGCACAGGTCAAGATGGCTCATGAGGCTGACACAAGATCATCCCTCCCTTTCCAGAAGCCTCTAAATACCTGATGAAGAAAAAGCAAGGGAAGGAGGAGAGGAAGAGGGAGAGAGGATTGAAGCCACACAGGCAATAAGGCACCAGAGCAATATGTGTGTTAGGAGCTGGGCAGAAGTGGGAGTTGAGAAGGTCTCTGGCCCTACAACCGGGTTCCCCAGAGAGAGTTGGCAGTCAAGGAAGGACCTAAGGTCATCCACAGTTGGAAGCCAGAGCCTCTCTGCCTGTGGGAGATGGAATGATTGGCCCCTATTATTTAGCCCTCTCTGCATTGACATGCCTGCCATGGCCTCATCGTGGGCAGAATATTTTTCCATGCCCCTTCACTTTGGGCTCAGCTGTGTAACTGGCTTTGGACAACATGCTAGATGCCTGAAGAAAGATCCAGAAAGATGGCCAGAGCCTGAAGCCAGGCTAAGTCTGTAACGATGAAGTTTAATTGGGACTGGAGACTTCTGGCCAACATGGTGGACAAAGCTCACCTGTGCTGGGCGGTGGCAGTGAGCCCATCCGAGGCTGGGTCTCTCTTGGGCCCACTTGCTCTCTCAGGTCTCTGCCAACATCTTGAAAGGTACATGCCTGGCTAGCCTGCTTATCCAAGGAGGATGAGACACAGGTAACAGAGCTACCCAGGCCAACCATGGATGGGTATTCAACTATCCCGGTTTTCCCGGAACCAAGGCGTATCCTGGGAGTTGGGACTTTCAGTACTCAAACTAAGAAAGTCCTGGGCAAACCGGGAAAAGCGGGTTGCCCTACCCACACACCTGCAGTTAGAAGCATGGCTAACCCAGTTCCACAATCTGGGCGGGCCACCAAGCCGCCATGGCCTATGCTGGCCAGCACAGTGTTTATTATTGTATTTACTCAGATTTTTGTGGTTGTTACATAGCAATGTTGTGTGACAGTAGCCAATAGACACCTGGCCCATGAGCCCAGAGTCACTGTCAGAAGTGAGCTGACTACACTGATGGATCCCAGAGTGTGGTTGAAAAATAAATAAATAAAATTCACTTCTTAACAGATGTAGTAAACCAGTGGCTCTCCATCCTAATGGCATATTAGAATTGCCTTGGAAGCATAAAAAAAAAGACCTGACACCCACAAAATAGACTCCCCAGAGAGTCTATTCAAGTCTTCTGGAATGGGGTCTTGGCATCAGAGATTGTACCAAAAGTCCATCAGGTGATCCTAATGTGTAGACAGATTTGAAAGCCGATGGGTTGAATAGTAGGTGAGACACAGTTGAAAGAACAGTGATGTTTAATTTGGCAAATGTAAGTGTCAACACCTGACCCAACACATACGAACCCCACCTCCCGACCCAGAAGGGCAGATGCAGCGTGGGAACAGTTCCTGTGAAGACGACTCTGAGGTCTGGGTGGACCCAGGATCCTTTGCATTGTCAGCGTTCTGCAGCTCTAAAGAGTGCTTAGGAGAGAGGTGAGAGTCCTGCCCTGCATAACTGAGAGAGAGCTGCATTCTGGAACCTCTACTCTAAGAGCTACATGGGCAGTGGGAGGTATCTAGGCCAGTGCTTCCCACACTTCATGTGGCCAGGAAACATTTGGGGATCTTGTTTGTTGTTGTTGTTTGTTTTTGTTTGTTTTAGAGATAGGGTCTCACTCTGTAGCCCAGGCTGGAATGCAGTGACACAATCATGGCTCACGTTGCAACCTTAACCTCCTCAGCCTCTTGAGTAGCTGGAACTATACAGGTACACGCCATCACACTCTGCTAATTTTTAATTTTTTTGTGTGTTGATTACATCTTGCTGGGTTGCCCAGGCTAGTCTTGAATTTTTGGACTTTTAAGCAATCCTCCTGCCTCAGCCTCCCAAAGCCCTGGAATTACAGACATGAGAACCACACTGGGCCCTGGGGATCTTAAGATGTAGATAATGATTCAGGAGGTCTGGGGTAGGCCTGATACTCTGCATTTCTACACGATCGCAGGTGATATCCACGCTGCCAGAGCATTCTTTGAGGAGCAAGGGGGCTGGAGGTGAGGAGAGGGGACACTGAGTTAATGAAGAAAGCTGATAGCCTTGGACTGTTCATGCCCTGGTGGAGAAGATTCACAAGGAGCCTCTCATTCTAGAAGGGCTATCAAGGGGTAGAGGAGTTTAGCATGGCCCAAAGGGAAGATCTGGAGCAGAGAGGGGACATCCCACTTAGATATTGAGACAAAGCCCACGATGGAATAACTACCATGGGAGGTAGTGAGCTGCCCATCACAGCAGGGCTTTAGCCAGAGGTTCGATGACTGCTTGGTGAGAGGGCCATGGAGAGGCTCCAAGTGGCGGCCATCTATGCGGTCTTCAAGGGCTCTTCTTGCCTCAGAGTCATTACTTTTGGGGCGTTTTTACTTCTGAAAGAAATGATTCAGAATAAGTGGAGAACACTGGGGGTGGTGATGCAAAGGACCCACCAGAGGACCTCCCTCCTGAGCACACAGAAAACTCATGCCCTGTTGGGCAGCCAGGCAGCCTCAACCATGCAGATTGCCTCTCTGGGTTCACTCTCTGGTTAGGACAAACTGTGGTCTTTTCAGAGTGGACATCACATCCCTGGTCGGTAGAAGTTATCTACTTGGCTAAACCACTTAGCTGTGGACAAGCAAATTCCAGATTCTAGAAAAATCAGATTAATTGACATTTGTGCCCAGTGTTTACGCTGGTAGCAGGATTATGGTCTCATGACAATAATTGCTACTGTGCAAGTCCTGTCCTTCTTCAGTCCTCAGTTTCCTACTCTGTACCATGGAATTGGTGTGGACAGTCCCTCTAGCTCACTTTTTACAGCCCTGTGGAAAATATCTTCAGTCGTAAAAGGCACTGTTTAGCGTTCAGACTCCAACAGAAGAGTGAAAATTTGGCTGATTCGGAGGAAACAAGAGGTCAGTGTGACCTTTCTCTGCTTCTCTATGGGAAGGAGTTTATAACCATGGTGCCAGGGGAAGGGGGTTGCAGATGCAGCCAGCCTGTGCTGGGCACTTCTGCTGCCTTGGGCTTTGAGTCAAGCAGAGCACTTTAGCCCCTGAGGGTCAGGTCCATCTGGAGCTCTAGACAGCGCTCTTCCTTGCTTCTCCTGCCACACTTTCCTCTGGTCCAGGCCCAAGCCTGCTCAGACCTCAGCAATGAGGTACAGCAGGGAGGGGAGGCAATGTGGGTGGGGGGTGGCTGAGAGCTACAGCTCACTATCGGGGAGGAGGGGGAGAGGGAGGGCACAGAGCCTCCAAGTCCTATGTCCAAAATGCAGAATCAAGAGCAAAGGCTTGGTGCTGATTTGGTTGCTAGGGAATCAGATGGTGTATTTGCAGGATGCACTGAGTCATGCTAAGGTAACTAGACTCTGTAGCTTAATACAATAAAGTTTTATTTCTGGCTTACATGCCAGTCCCTGCAGGAGCTGGTAAAGGGCTCTGCTCCAGGTACTCTCTCAGAGATCCAGCCTAGTGAGACCCCCATCATCTAGTGATGCTGCCATTACAAAGAGTGGCTCACCAAGGAAGGGGGAGAGACTGTGTTAAAAGCATGCCTGTCCTTACACACCCTACACTCGGGTGACACAGATCACCACCAAATAGCCAATAGTCACTGACTATCAGGGGCAGGAATGTCTTCTACATGCCTCTAAAGGAGAGGAAAACTGGATTTGTGCCACGAAGGGACACCCATAATCCCTGCCATGTAGAGAGACTTTCCACTGCCAGGCAGCATGTAGAGTACCCTCTGTGAACCATCTCATTTACTTCTCAGCTAGAGATTCGTGTTATTACACCTGTTTTCCCGATAGACAGACTAAGACCCTGAAATGTGATTTCCTAACATCATACAGCCGAGATGTGCCAGAGATGAAATTTGAACTCCATTCTACCTTATTCTGTTCAAGCCTAGGTTCTCCAACATTAAATTCCCACTTAAGGGAGGTGTCAGGTTCCTGACAGTTTGGGAGAGTCCCTGAGCCTGCAAGAGGCACAGCCACTCACTGAGTTTGGTTTCCAGGTGGGACCTCAATCCCCTTCACCCCAGAAAACAGAATTTGAGGGTTTCTTTAGTCAAGGAGATCCTATACGGAGGAAGCCCTACCTTTTGAGCAAGGCTGGGTAAGTTGGACTTACCAGCATGGGTAAGTTGGACTCAGAAGTCCCAGACTCATTTCTGCCAGGCTGTCAGGTTTGATGTTGAGGGTCCCTCACAGCCCCACCCCTTGGGCAGAACTGTGGATGTATCTCCTGCCCTGCGTTCAGCTGACGCAGGCATGGGGGCCCGGTGGGAATTTTGGCTGGGAAGGGCTGGCGATGGCACGGCAGGAGCAGACAGCTCTCTAAAGAAGGAATCTTTGGTCAGAGAATTTTGGGTCCAGTGAGAGCGGCTCCCATAGTCCCTCCCCTTGCACACAGGGCCCTGTAGCCACCACGAGAACTCCCGAAGCTCCCTGTGCCTAGAGCCCAACTGCGTCTAGAGTTCCACAGCTGTGCCTGCTGGAAAAGCAAGTTGAAGCCTGTTTCTGCATTTCGGAGCATTGCTGTCAAAAAAAAAAAAAAAAAAAAAAAGAGCCGGGAAAAAGCAAATCCTATTGAAACCCAGGCAGAGATGGAGTAAACAGTGCCTTTTACGGCTGAAGATACTAAAAGGCCACTTGGTAACACGACAACAGGCCTCTTCCAACCTTCCCCCTGCTGTTGGCCAGGCATCCTCGCCTGCCTCACTTCACCTTGATGCTTGTAGTTTTAAGGTGCTTCTGACGACTTTATGCTCACAGTTTGGCAAGCACCACTCTGCATGGGTCTCAGAGCACGTCAGGGGTCATCTCCAAAGAGCAGCCGTATTTCGTGTGTGTGTGTACGTTGCTGTATTGGAAACTGCTGGCTGTAGAGGCCCTATTAAAAACAAATGCCCTGTGTTTTCAGTCTCTCTCACCTGCCAAGAGGCTTTCTTGATGGCGCTGGCCCAGAAAACCATGGCAGATGAGGATTAGATTAGAATAAATTGATTTAGAAGTGACATGATGCTCCTTGGGAGAGGTTTAAATATTTCATACATGTGTATGACACAGATTTCAGCTGGGCCCTGCAGAAAGAGAGGGGGAAATGGAAATCTCATACCCAGATTCAGTGCAGCCTTGGACTTAGGCTGGTCTCCTAGGCTGCTGCATAACTCTCTCTGCCTCAGCTACCTTAGGTATACCTAAGATATAGCTATACCTTAGCTATATCTGGGGACAGTGGATGTTTCGCACTAACCTACCATGTTTTTGAAGTCCCCCAAATTGGTGAGCCTGAACTAGAGCCCCCTTCAAGAGTTTCCTGGAGTGTTGGGCAGTGCCTAGGGTCGGAGGGAGGGGTGGGGCACCCAGGAGGGTACTGAAGCTACCTGGGGTTCATATATCAAATGCTCTGAGATCCAAAATCTCCAAGTCCCCAAGACAAAGCGTTGGCCCTCTCTCCTGCCCCATCCCATTCACATGCTCACAGATGGGGCCCACCCTTAGCATTCTTCTCTCAGCTGCTCGGATCCTCCTCCAAGTACTGATATTCCTGTGACACAAAGGGGATTTTTTCCAGGGCCCGCAACCCCCAGGCCAGTCACTGCCCCAACAATCTCCCATGGAAGTTACTTAATGTGGGGAGACCACAGTGGTTTGCATATTGAGCTTGGAAACCACAGGTCACCTGGGATGATACTTTGGCCTGTGTTTGCACTGATAGGCCCAAAAGAAGAGGATATAAAGAGGAATTAGGGATCATCTGTAGTCCCTGGAATAACTGGGTAAAATGTCTTCTGGGAGGAGGTTGGGGGGCTTCTCCCTGAACCTCAATAAATGTCTTCCTGGGGCCCAGAGAACAGCAGAGAGGGGTTCCTGCAAGCTGATGAACCAGGAAGGCTTCTTAGCAAAAAGGGAATGTCAGGGCAAGAGCTCTGGTCTTAGTGGAACCTACACATCCAGTTCCTGGAAGGAGGAAACAGCCAGAGAAAAGAAGGACTTGGTTATTTATTGCCTTGGAGAAAATTCTTCTCCAGGAACAAGTCTCTTAGAGTGTGTGAGGTCTCTTTGTGAAGTTTTGCTCCTTTAGGGCAAAGAATTTTAATGCAGTTTTTGAATGTCTGGCAAATGAATTAATGAGAAAGGATAGGGGATGATCCTTGGGATAATGTGTGGGGCTGCAGGCCTCTCTGGACCTTTCCAGAGATCCCGATCCTGCTGACAGGATCCTGAGCAGGTCCTCATCACCACTATCATCTGCTTCCCTCACCAGCCTTTAGTCCGGTCTCCCATGAGGTACAGATTGTGGAAACTCTCCCACCACAGACAGGTTAGGCGAGCCCCTTGCTGAGAGGTTGGAGGGGCTAGCAGAAGGGATATTTGCTCATGGTTGGAAAATGCACGCACGTGCTTGGGGAATTCCTGCCCATGGCTAGGGGGATGCTGGAGATGAGAGGGCTTTTCATTGATTTCAGCAAATCCTGAGAACTTCCAATGTGCCGGGTGGTCCTGGGCACTGAGAATGTAGCATCTGACAGGATAGAGCTCTTGTTTTGGGGATGGGGAGAAGATAGAGAAAAGAAAACAAACAATTAAACAAACACATGAAGATTATTTCAAGCATTGTAAGCACTACAAGGGTAGTAAAATAGAGTGACATCTGAGAGAGAGGATGAGTGGGGGTCTAGCTTTTCATGGGTGGCCAAAGGTATTCTTTGAGGAGATAGATGGAACAGAGGAGGGACAAGAGAAAACGCAGAAAGGCATGAGGAGACTGTTGTTACTGTCCAGCAGGGATGCTGGTGGCTTGGACCAGGAGGGTGGCAGAGGAGATGATGAAAGTGGACATATATGGAACATAGTTTAGATGTGTAACTGACAAGATTGATTAGTAGACAGGATATAGTGAGTACTAAAATGAGAGAAGTGAAACGTTTCACAAAAAATAATTCTATGTATTTATTTATTTCCTGCCTTTTCCATTAATGATTTGCAGCTTCTTACACAAGAACACAGAAAATCAAATCAAATCTTTTATCTCAAGAATCAGAACCAAAGGAAAAAAGTGCACGAATAGCCCCACCCTAGGGATCAACAGAGTTACCATAGTGAGTTTCAAATTTGACTCTGAGTTTCTTACCAGGTGGGGAAAAAAGGAAAGATTATATAGTCAAGATAATATTTTCTCAAAAAAGAGCAGAGTCTCTTAGCACTGAAGTCTGTATAATTTTTCCCAGGTGGACATTTGACAAAGAACTCTGCTTGCAGTGCAGGGTGGGATCTTAAAACATGCTGGTGGCACCTGCGTTATGACATTGTACCTGATTTTCGTGAGAGATGTTGGTACCGCTAAAATGCAGCAGAGTGGGGAAAGGCATTATGGGAGGCTTATTATCGTTCATGGAGGAGGGAATGCTAAACTGTGCCTAAAGACCAGAGGATAGAAACATAACTAAATGAAATGCTAAAAAAAATAAAGACTGGAAAATGGAAACTGCCTTGGGTACGTCAAAAAATCACGTGTATTTTCCCTATATTAGCTTTGACTGTTCTACAGACAAAGTTTATTTTTTTCTGATTGAAAAAATTAGTATATACATACACATCAGAAACAACATTGAAAAATACTGAAAAGAATAAATAAAATAAAAATCTCTCCCACAGAGATAACCATCATTCCATGTTTTATGTATTTCTTGTGAACCCTATGAACTCACACACATGCACACACATACATACATTTGTGTGATGAATTTATGCTACATTTCCTTTCTTCTTGGTTGTACATTCTTTGTATTTTAATGTTTTCGAAATCAGGATGCTTCTTATAGTTGATTTAATGTTTTCCTTTTTTTCTGAAATATTATTAAGTCAATGATACCTCTTGATATCAATGTCATTACAATGGAGGAAATGTGGTATATAGCCACAATCTCAGGGTTCCTTGTGCATATATAATTTGGCCTCCTGCTACTTCCATTTAGCATTTGATCATGAATATTGTCACATGCCTTGAAATATTTTCTAGAGATGTTATTTTTTACTGGCTATATATATCTATCATAGGATGTCCCAAAATGGACTTAATCCTTTCTTACTGAAGAACAATTTCTCAACCACATACCAATAAGAGAGAATACTCACACATAGCTTGAAGTGAAACTATACAGCTCCATGTTACCCCTGAAAAAGGGGGTGTCCATGTGTCCAGGTGACATTTGACACAGCAATGAACCAATGGTGCAGTGGTCTTGTCTGTTCCACTGCTTGAGCTGTGGCCAGAGCATGCTGTTTAACCTCACTGGGCCTGGGTTTCCTCCTGTTTAGCATAAGAAGCCTTGCTGGAGTTCTTTTTGTTTGATGGATGCTAATACTAAACCTTGGTTCCCCAGCCAGGCTATAGGAAGCCAGTGGCTCTGAGGTTTGAGTTATGTCATTGTGAGGAATTACATGGACCTATCTTGATGCTTCCAGGCCCTGGGGGATGCTGTGTCCCCAAGACGAAGGGCTTGTCACTACCCTGGCACTCAGTTCCCAGCCTCCTCTCAGAAACTCTGCAAATTGTAATGCAGCTCTGTGGGCAGAGCTGCTAATACTCACCCTCATCCTTATGTAAGGTTCAGCATTTTAGGCCAAATGGAGTTTCCTGATGAAAATATCTTCCCCAGAAAAGCCAGAGCTTGACATGCGACAGAACAACCAGCGGCTGCTGGGATTCCCATGTTGTGCCTGGCTGCAGCTGTGGGCAGGTTACCAACCCCATTGGGATTTTCATCTCAGGCCTGGAGGATGTTAGAGGTGGAAAGGGATTTGGAGGTCAGAGATGTTGCATTACTTAACTTTCCTCTTTGTATAAAATAAGCACTCCTCAAATATTTGTTGAATGATGAGTAACTGAAAATGCTCAGTGTGGCTGCCAAGAAAGGTACCTGAGGAAATCAAAGGGCTTTGATGTTGGGGAAGAATATGATCTACACAGGTATGTTTGTCTTGAACATCCTGTGATTCTATGAATTGCATATAAGAGGAAGGAGGGAGGAAGCAGTTTTCTCCTCAGCCCCTGCCACCTAGTGCTTGGGAAAGTCTGTTAACCCCCTGGGGACTCAGTCAACAAATGCATTCATGCAGCAGCGTGATTCACTGAGTGCTGCCGTGAATCAGGCACAGGTCTAGGATCTCTAGGGTCACCAGGGACCAAGGATTCCTGCCTTGTGGAATGAAGAGAGGAGAATTACAGATGACTCCAAGTTTCCTCACCTAGAAATAGGACTGTGGACTCAAGGTTTCCCAGGCAGATTCAAGATTGGGGAAGCTTCCCTGGAAATGAAGGTGTGGAACAGACTTCCCCTCCCCACTGCCCCCCAAAATGCCAACCTATTATGACAAACCACTCGAGTGAATATTAATGAACTGCAGGTGGAGCCTTTAAGGATGGCTTTGTTCCCTTGGATTTTATATTCATATATGTTTTTGAGGATCCATTTTTGTTTTTTTTGGTGACGGAGTCTTACTCTATCGCTCAAGCTGGAGTGCAGTGGCACAATCTCAGCTCACTGCAAGCTCCACCTCCTGGGTTCACACCATTCTCCCGCTTCAGCCTCTCAAGTAGCTGGGACTACAGGCGCCCGCCACCCAGCCTGGCTTATTTTTTTAATTTTTTTTTATTTTTTTTGTATTTTTAGTAGAGACAGGGTTTCACCATATTAGCTAGGATGGTCTCAATCTCCTGACCTCGTGATCTGCCGGCCTCAGCCTCCCAAAGTGCTGGGATTACAGGTGTGAGCCACCACATCTGGCCTGAAGATCAATGTTTTTGTAGCTTCTAATCTCATCTCCTGGAATCTCCTTGGGGCCCCTCAAATGAGTGTTGTTGAAAGCTGATGACAGGAGAAGAGTTTGGGGGGCTATAAAGCACTAGGACCCCATATCCCTTTGACTTTTGGTGTGACCTCAACCCATCCTCCTCCACTTTGGGACTGAAACTTTCTCATCTGCAAGGGCTGCCAGTCAGGCTGGCTCTCAAGGGGCCCACACTCAAGGATTCTAGGGTTTTGGTCCAGTCATTTCCAGTGTCAAATCCCTTTTGTTTATAAAGTCTACAGAGAAGCTTTCGGCCACTGAGCCATTGGTGTTGATCCCTCATCCTTCACACACTTAGTGAACACTCTAGAAGACTTTGCCCTTTCCCCTACACCAAATAGCAAGGAGAAAATGTTTTAGTGGTAGTGGTGGTGACACTGACCAATTACCTTCCCTTTGCCCAGTCCTTGGGTTTACAAGGCATGTTTCCATCCACTGTCTCCTTCGAGTTTTACAAATACCCTTGAAGGAGGGAAGAACAGGGCATATTCTGTCCATTTTGTAGGTGAGGGATTTTAGGATCAGAAAGGTTAAGGACACGTTCAAGTAGGAGTAAATGGTAGAGTGAGGCACCCAATCCCTGACTCGAGACCCCCTTCGGCTCACCTTGCAGCCAGAGGCAGATAACCCATGTCTATTATTAGGTGAAAGGGAGGTAAGCAAAGCCCTGTGGGGAAAGGCAGGAGGTTTGAGTTGAGGAGAGTGGAAGTGGGAGTCCTGGGCGGATGTAGACCTAGAAAAGCCAGTGCTGTAGTGCCAGGCACAGTAGAGGGCATTTCCTCTGGAGGCATGCTCTTCTCTCCTGCCCTTTATAATTGTGCTTCTGCTGAACTTCTGCAAGACATCTGACATTACTTTTCTCTTTCTTTCCTTCCTTCCTTCCTTCCTTCCTTCCTTCCTTCCTTTTCTTTCTTCTTTCCTTCCTTTCTTCCTTTCTTCTTTCTTTCTTTTCTTTCTTTCTTTTTTTTAAGATGGAGTCTCGCTCTTGTTGCTCAGGCTGGAGTACAGCGGCATGGTCTCAGCTCACTGCAACCTCCGCCTGCCGGGCTCAAGTGATTCTTCTGCCTCAGCCTCCCAAGTAGCTGGGATTACAGCACCCGCCACCATACCTGGCTAATTTTTGTGTTTTTAGTAGAGACGGGGTTTCATCATGTTGGCCAGGCTGGTCTCAAACTCCTGACCTCAGGTGATCTGCCCACCTCGGCCTCCCAGAGTGCTGGGATTATAGGTGTGAGCCACAGTGCCTGGCCTGATGTTACTTTTCATGGTTACCAGGTGGACAAAACAGAGGAATGTGTCTAAATCCTAGTTAAATAGAGTTGTGATAGGTGGAACAATTCCACTTGCTGTTTAGTGGCTAGGAGTCAATAGGGAAGGAGGTGTCTAGTGGCCTGCCACTGGGCCCATCCTCAGCTGTATCACTACACCACCCCCTAGGAAGGTGGGTGATGGTGCACGTGGCAGGCTGACAAAGGTCATTCGAAGTTGACATGAAGCTGGGCAAAGCTGAGGCTGTTTGGAATGACAAGTGTAAGATTCAAATGATCACATGATGGGCTGACTCAACCAAAAATAAATACAAGGTTCTGCTTGAGGATCCCCCAAACCTATACTTGAATAGGAGGGGAGCTATGCACATATGAATTCCCAGCATCATTTGTGGAGGAAAAAAGGAGGCATTTAAATTTCAGTTTCTAGTATACAAGAAATGACCTGTGGAACTGTCAGGAAAAGCTATCAGCAGCATGAATTACATTCACAGAGGTAGATGTTTTGTCAGAGGCAGGTGATGATCTTAGTTTATTTTGTGCATATTCATGGAAGTGGGATTACTGAGTTAAAGATTATGGCTATTTTTATAACTATTAGTATGTAGTGCCAGATTGACTTCCAGCTGGTATGTACCCATTTTCCTGCTCACCAGCAATATACAAAGGATGTTCCTTTCACTGCATTCACACCAACATTAAATGTTATTCTTTTAAAATGTAAGTAAAAAAAAGTCATCTTTTAATTTGCATTTGTTTATTAACAGCAAGGATAAATTTCGTTTTAAGTATACTGGTTATTTGTGCTGCTTTTATGAATCATAAGTTCATGTTATTTTCCAGTTTTCTTTTGGAGTTTTCACCTTTTTCTTAATGATTCCAGTGAGCTCTTTACAGATATTAACTCTTCTCCATCACATTTGATGAGAATATTTCAAAGGGAAATATTTTCTGCAATTTCTCTTTCTCTCTCTCTGGATCCAGGTTCCTGAATGCCTCGGTCTCAACTCGCATGAAATGTCCCGTGAAATTCCTGGAGAGGCTTCCAGGCCATATGCTCACAGCTCCGGTGCTCACATATCAGAAACGATGTGGCTCATTCTTCCCTGCCTCTGCCACCATACGCGTGTGCCCCTAATCTGACCAGCAGATTGGCAGCTGGGGGAAGGACATGCCCACGGCTGGCAGAAGGCTGCCTGGCAAATCTTGACGCCCTGGAAGAGAGAAGATGGCAATGGAGATTTACTTTCTAAGAATGCATTCCTTTGTTCTGAAAGAAAATAATGGATTTGGTGTTTTCTTGAAATTGGGGCATTTAAATGTATCTCTAAATCAAACCGAGATTCTATTTTCCACATGAGAGTGTGGAGCAAGATGGAAGTGTCCTTGTGTTGGACCTGCAGCATCATGCGGCAGAGAGCTCAGGTTCAGGTGATGGTCTGTCACTTACCTCTCCTGTCGCTGTGGACAGGCCATCTCACCTGCCTGTCTTCCATTTCTTTAGCTGGCCACTTGGATACCAATGGGGTTGTGCTTACTGTGCTTAAATATTGCTTTTACAGGGGAAGTTTGATGACTTTGTCTACTCCCGTACTCCTCAGATGCCGGAAACAACAGGCTGTGTGTACCCCTGTGGACCAGCTAGATTCTTGAGCTGATTTTCCTGATCTGTTTGCCAGGAAAATGGTATACCCAGCAGTTTTGGCAATTCCAGAGTCCTTGGTGGCCGGGCAGGAATAGTGTCTCTCCAGTCACCCAGATGTCCCTATGCAGCTCTCTACATCAGGGTTTGGCCATGGGCCAAATCCAGCCACCACCTGTTTTTGTAAATAAAAGTGTATTGGCACACAACCCGCATATTTGTTTATGTAATGTCTAGGGCTCCTTTTGTGCTACAACAGCAGTGTTGAGTAGTTGCAAGAGAGTCTGAATGGCCTGCAAAGCCTGAAATGCTTACTCTCTGGTCCTTTACAGAAAAAGTTTGCCAACTCCTGCTCTAGATTGATGGTTACAAAGTCTGCCACAGGATACAGTTACAGGGCCATGGTAAAGCTGGGAAAACAAGGACTGGGAGTCCAGCTTTCAACAAAGCCAAATCTATTCAATCTCGAGACTGCCCTTTGTACCAAGGTTAGATCCATCCTTCCTTTCCCATTAAAATATCTTGAACTTTTATGAAAATAAAGAGGATGGCAGACTTGCAGTTTTATTTTTAATGTCCTTACTTGACCAGTTAAAAAGTTGGCCACTCTATGTAGAGCCCCAAAATAATTTGAAAATGTTATCCACCTGTGTAATACCCAAATCAGGAACCACTAATAGTCTACCTTGAATGGTCCTTTGGAAGCCTTCCATTCAACTCATCTCTTTCCATTTCGCTACTTGTAACCATACTTTTGCCAGCAGCATCTTGATTTATGCATTCATTCATTCATTTGTATACTCATTCATACATTTACCTAGCAAGATAAGGGCTAAAGACTGTGTCAGAGGATCTCACATTTTCTGATCTCAGGACCCATTTTATTCCTAAAAATTACTGAGAGCCCAAAGAGCTTTTGCTTATGTAGGTTATATCTATCAATATGAAAACTAATATGGAGAAACATTAAAAGATTTATTTAATAATGCAGGTAGCAATAGCAATAAAACCTACTATACGTTAGCACAAATATTTTAATTCAAAGTAACTATTTTTCAAAACAGAAAAAAAATTGAGAAAGATGGTATTGACCTTTTTGCAAATCTCTTTAGCATATAGCTTAATAAAAGACAGCTAAATGTTTATATCTGCTTCTGCATCCAATCTGTTGCAAATTGTTGTTTCGGTTGAAGTTTGTGGAAAGAATCCAGACTCATTCAGATTTGTAGTTGGAAAAGAAAGTAGTATTGCCTTTTCGGATAACTGTGGCTATTCTCTTTTGATACTACACCAAAACTCAGCATGTGGCAGACTCTTAGTTTAGTTGTGATATGAAATCTGAAGCTATATCAATGAACTTTTGGTACCTGATTTACTTTAAATTCCATGTTTCTGTCTTGTGCTTTAAATGGACCTTTTATCCATGCACAATTTTGGAGTATGATGCATTGGTCATTTAGAAAATATTGATTCACCAGCCAGAGATGTTTTGAAGTATTGACCCATTTATTATATAACATCCAAGAAACCAAATTAATTTTTATTACCCCTGATCTCATCAGAAAATCCTGTAAGTATTGGGAAACACTCAAGCTCATGTTGCTGAATGAGTTGTCCAAAACCCTGTTTCCTGGGGACACTTCAGTTTTAGTTTTGGTAACCACACCATCAGCTATTTTTCTTGAAAAGAGAGATTCTCTGCATTCAATTTTGAGAAAGTGTCATCTACCAGATACTGAATAATCAGAGTAATCTTAATTTGCCTATCAGACATGTTTTCAAGTAAAAATGATGTTCCACCTGGGCATGGTGGCTCACACCTGTAATCCCTGCACTTTGAGAGGCCAAGGTGGGCAGATCACTTGAGGTCAGGAGTTGGAGACCAGCCTGGCCAACATGGTGAAACCCTGTCTCTACTAAAGACACAAAAATTAGCCAGGCATGGTGGTACATGCCTGTAATACCAGCTACTCGGGAGGCTGAGGCAGGAGAATCGCTTGAACCTGGGAGGCAGAGATTGCAGTAAGCCAAGATCGCACCACTGCACTTGCACTCCAACCTGGGTGACAGAGTGAGTAAGACCCCGTCTCTAAATAAATAAATGATGTTTGAGGTAACCATTGTACTGCAGGAGGAGCAGAAGAGCTAGACACAGACTCCCTATTTTGTTACACAAAATATTAAAAAGCTGTCTACCCATGGGCTGAGACTTAAATTAATTTAATATGTTGCTCTGCTTAATCAAAGACGTTGTTAAGTACCTTCTTAAAGACTGAGTGCAAAAGAGTATGATGACTACTAGTCCAGTCTAGGCCTGCTGCTTTGATTCTTGCTGAGGCACCAGCAATTTACCGCAGCCACTGTCCTAGCATCGTCAATGCATTGCAGCAACACCACCAGAGCCAGCAGCAAATCGTATCTCAGTAACACTGTGGAGAGGCTTTCACCTCGTGGACTTTTTGAAAGGGTCTGGGGGACCCTCGGAAGTGCATGGACCACACTTTGAGAAGCACCGTGTTGGACACAATCGGGGATGCTAGGTAAATCAGATTCAATCCTTGGCACCAACTTATTCACCATCTGATGGTGCAGGTTGACACTTGACAACTCAAATCTAAGTCGGAATGGAAAAACACTATAGGACATTATTTTTTATCGTGGTAGGATGTGTATAACATGAAACTTACCATTTAAACCACTTTCAAGTGTACAATTCAGTGGCATTAAGTAAATTCACGTTGTTATGTAACCATCATCACTGTCTGTCTCCAGAACATTTTTTTGTCTGCCTAATCAGAAACTCTGAACCCATGAAACGATAACTCTTCCTTCTCTCCTCTCCCCAGCCCCTGGTAACCACCATTCTATTTGCTATCTTTATGAATTTGACTACTCTGGGTACCTCACATACATAGAATCATATAAGATATGACTTTCTGTGACTGGTTTATTTCACTTAGCCTGATGTCTTCAAGGTTCATCCATGAGGAATTTATTTCCGTTTTCCTTTTCTTTTCTTTCCCTTTTTTTCTTTTCTCTTCTTTTCTTTCTTTCTTTCTTTCTTTCTTTCTTTCTTTCTTTCTTTCTTTCTTTCTTTCTTTCTTTCTTTCTTTTCTTTCTTTTCTTTTCTTTTTTTTTTTGAGATAGGGTCTTGCTCAGTTGCCCAGGCTGAAGTACAGTGTCATAATCATGGCTCACTGCAGCCTGAAAAACCTGGGCTCAAGAGATCCTCTCTCCTCAGCCTCCCAAGTAGCTGAGACTACAGGTACACAACACCACTCCCGGCTACATTTTTATTTAATTTTTTGAGACAAGGTCTCACTGTGTTGCCCAGGCTGGTCTTGAACCTTTTGCCTCAAGTGAACCTCCTGCCTTCGCCTCACAAAGTGCTGAGATTACGGGCCTGAGCCACTCTGGGCAGAATGTCCTTCCTTTTAAGTCCTGGGCAACACAGCAAGACCCCATCTCAAAAAAAAAAAAAAAAGAAAGAAAAGAAAAGAAAGAAAGAAAAAAGGAAAAGAAAAGAAAAGAAAGAAAGAAAACAAAGCAAAAAAAGAAAAAAGAAAAGAAAAGGAAAATGGAAGGAAATTCCTCATGGATGAACCTTGAAGACACCAGGCTACGTGAAATAAACCAGTCACAGAAAACCATATCTTATATGATTCTACATATGTGAGGTACCCAGAGTAGTCAAATTGGATGAATATACTACGTGTTATTCATTCATTTATGAATATTTGGGTTTGTTTCTACCTTTTGACTATTATGAATCAAGATGTTAAATTTTGCAAACCTGGCTTAGTCCTCCAGTCAGCTCCTGATCATTCTTTCTTTCCTTGGCAAAAAGTCACGGGATGACTCCAAGCAGGGCCCCCTTTGCATTCAGCCTGACCGTCTCTCAGCCCATGTAGGTCCATGTTAGTCAAAAATTCCAGTATTCTCTCTCTAACACATGCTGCTCGGACCTGACACCCCTGCATTGCATTTCCTTGTTGTTTGGTCTGCGTACTATCTATACCAGAGTAGATTCAGCAAACAGCTGCTCTCCTTTGGTTTCATTTCGACAAGTCTTTATTGATCGTGCATTATTTGCTCATCAAACAGATCTGTAGTTTCAAACACTTACAGTCCTGGAGTCAGCTCCACGTTTGCCTGTTAAATCTGTATTTGCACACGTTGGAGTTGGCAGCTCAGCTCAATAAAGACAAAAAGGTCTACGTGCTGGATGTAGGTGTCTTGGGGAGAGTTTACAAAGCACAGGGATTTTTTTAGACTAGCTGAATGTGGCCTTACCTACCAAAGCCTCCCTAAACCGTGTTTATCCATCATTTAGATATTTTATTACTGGATTTATCATTTCATCCAGGATTTCGGCTATTGTGCTGCAGCATCCTGTAAATTGAGCACTAAATGAGAATTGGGTAAATTAGACTTTCAGCAAGGAGAGTTAGTTGTATGTTCTGTGAAACACGCAGGAAGAGAAATTATATTATGTTCTGTCCTCCTTGTATGTCTCACCGAAGCTCCAAGAAAGAAGCTGCCAGCCGGCACTCACCTTTTAATTTTGAAACAGCCCTTGACTCACCATCATTCATTGGCACATGTGTCTCATTCACACACACTTGCCCTTCTTACTAGAAAAGTCCCTCCTGTTTTCACAGTGGAAAACAAGCACTTGAGACCTACTAATAATAGGGAAAATGAAATATCTGCCTCATGTTTCACTGTTTATAAAGCCCTTCCAAATAGGTTATTTCATGCCATCCTCACAATAGACTTGCCATTAATGATGTAAAGTGATATGTACATGCTCGGTCCAGTGTCTGGTATCCAGAGGGAATTCTGAGTGGGTGGTTGTTAGGGAGGCATTATCATCCCCATTTATAGATGTGGCTCAGAGAGGGTAGGCCCATTAACCACAGCCACACAGCTTATAAAGAGTCATTTCCTAAACTGTAAATTTATCTCGTGGGTGTCACGTTTAGTGTGTGTGTGTGTGTGTGTGTGTGTGTATATATATAACGTTTTGTATATCCATGTGTGTGTGTGTATTTCTGTGAACAGTAGATACATAATCATACCTTCCCCATATACATATATATATGTCACGTTTTGTATGTGTGTGTGTGTGTATTGCTGTGAACAGTAGATACATAATCATACCTTCCCCATATATATGTCGTGTTTTGTATATGTGGAGTGTGTGTGTGTGTGTGTGTATTGCTGTGAACAGTAGATACATAATCATACCTTCCCCATAATATATGTCGTGTTATTGGTATATGCTGAGATGTGAGGTGTGGTGTGTGGTGTTGTATTGCTGTGAACAGTAGATACATAATCATACCTTCCCCATATATATGTCTGTTCTTGTATATGTGGTGTGAGTGTGTGTGTGTGTATTTGCTTGTGAACAGTAGATAACATAATCATACCTTCCCCATATATATGGTTTTCAGTTTTTGTATATGTGGGTTGTGAAGTGTGTGTGTGTGTATATGCTGTGAACAGCGTAAAGATACATAATCATCACCTTACCCCATATATATGTCGTGTTTTGTATATGTGATGTGTGTGTTGTGTGTGTAGTATTGCTCGTGAACAGTAATATCATAAATCTACCTCCCATATATGATGTGTGTTTTGTATATGTGGGTGTGAGTGTGTGTGTGTGTATTGCTGTGAACAGTAGATACATAATCATACCTTCCCAGGACCTGCCCAGACATCAAATAATCTGATATACTAACTGCTTTTCTTCCTGTTGTCACACGAGCCTAACGCCAGTGAAAGGACAAGGGGGAGGAGGAAAGGGCGGGAAAGCAGACGTGAATGAAGAATTCTCTAGGTGTGTGGTGGTCACACACTTTACATAAGTTGATGCTTAGAACGAACTACAGGAGTATTATTTCACTGTTTTATAGGCAAAGCAAATGACGATTGGGAAGGTTAGAAAACTTAATATCACAGAGCTAATAAGAGAAGGAACTGGGATCCCAAACCAGATGTGTTTGATTTCAAAATTCATGTCCTGTCCGCCATCACACAAGCTAAACTGATGGGCTTGAGTTACCAAAGCTGGGTCAAGAAAGCAGCAGCTCTTCAAGGACATTTGGTCCAATGGCCTTACCCTGGACTGTGTGGATGTGAGAGGCTCTGGGCATCTTCATGTGTTTTATGAAATTATGCATGCATAGGAGTGTGCCCAAGTGCACATACTCCATGGGAGGGTTCAAAGTAATCATAAGAAACCAAAGTAAATTTTGAGACTCACTGATTTATTCCAACACTAGTTTGTAAAGGGAGAAACAGGTGCCCAGGGAGGCAAAAGGTGTTGCCAAGTTGTGGCTGTTAGTGATAGATCTGGGACCCCATCTTCAGTGTCCTGACTCCCAGGCCACACTCAATGCCCTCCCTTCCTCTGCCCAAGAGCTGGAAAAGCACAGAGGGCAAAGGTCAGGATTTTAAGAGTTACCTATTTGGAACTGGACTGGCCAGATGTCCTTGTTGGACCTGCACCTGAGTGGCCTCAGAAAGTTCTAAGGTGAGCAACCGGGGCCTGAGAAGGGGAGAACAAAGCATCCACTGGCATCTTATCCAGGCTCAAAGAGGCTTCCATTTGAAGTATGAGAAAGGGTCGGAGCTTTGCTTTGTCTGAAAGGGCAGCCTCTGAGCTCTGTATCTCCGAGGTTTATAATTTCAGCTTGTTTCTCCTCCCACTCCGCCATGCTGGTCATTATGGCAGAAAGAGCACTTGATGGAAGAAAGACAGGTTTGTCTTCGCAAGAACAATTTCTCTGTTGTCTGTTGAATGCCACCCAATATGATAAGTGAAATGTCGATACTTCAGACAGACTCCACTGGTCTGGGTATTTATTCACTTGCCTTAGTTATCAGCAAGTTCAGCCAGCTGGCCAAGAAGCAGGTTTTAACTTCTTTGACAAGTAAGGACTCGCTGGGTCGTGGTAATGGATCTTCCAGTGTCATCGTTGTGCAGTCCTTTGGATTTCTCCCAGCTTGTCTCCACTCTGGCTCAGGTTTGGTCCTGGGAGGAAGGTAGAGCAAGTGGGGAGGGCAAAGTGAAGGTAAGGTCCAGGCAAGGTGACCCCAGGTCCCCCAACTGCTGACTCAACGCCTTATACCAAGTGATGTGCACTCAGCTACCGAGTCCATCTAGGGACGCTGGTTTTCAACCACTAAATCAGTCTATGGCAGCGGTTTTACCTCCATGGGGACAGTTTTGCTGTGTGTGGAGACATTTGTCACAAGTAGGGGGTGCAGCTGTCATTTGGTGCAGCAGTACCCAATCTTTTTGGCACCAGGGCCAGGTTTTGTGGAAGACAATTTTTCCACGGGGTCAGGGTTGCAGGGATGGTTTCAGGATGAAACTGCTCCACCTCAGATCATCAGGCATTAGATTCTCATAAGGCACTTGCAACCTGGATCCCTCACATGCACAGTTCACAGTAGGGTTTGCGTTCCTGTGTGAATCTGACGGGAGGCGGAGCTCAGGCGGTAATGCTCTCCTGCTGCTCACCTCCTGCTGTCAAGCCCAGTTCCTAACAGGCCACGGACCAGTACCAGTCTGCAACCCCAGGGGTTAGGAACCCTTGATCTAGCAGATAGAGAGCAGGTATACTGATAAACATCCTACAATGCACAGAACAGTGCCCACAGTAAAGAATTATCTAGTTCAAAATATTGATAGTGCCAAGGTTGAGAAACCCTGGCATGGGAGCGCTGGCTGCACCAAGGCATCAAGGAAACCCAGCATCCACTGGTCATCTGCCATGTTGGTTACTAATGAGATACCCACAGCAAAGGACTATCCAGTGAAAATGCCAGTAGTGTCAAGGTGAACTGAACTTAGGGTGAAATCCCAAGGTGAAATCTGAACTTAGGATGTTTGGATTCTAAGCACCCAGCTCCAGTCAACTTAAGTATCAAAGGGAACGTATCAGAAGGAGAGAACAGAGGGAAGAACTGATGTGGCAGACTTCTCAGAGAGCAGCAGAGGGGCAGCTCCAGTGTGGGGTGTGCAGAGACCTAAGGGCAATCTCCTCCAAGTGCCACTGCCAGGTCAGCCAGTTTCTGCCTGTTTACCATCAGCAAAGGGATGTGAATGTCTTGGGAGAATGCTGGGATTGGCTGGGTTGAGGCTTGGGTGCTGGAGAGGTCAGGGAACCTTCAGATCTGCATGCCAGGGGTAGGGGGCCGGCCCCAGAAAGGAGCCAGAGGTGCTCAGATCAGAAGGGGCCTGGAGGCTGGCTGTGCAGAACCAACACAGGCCCCTGCAGCTACCGTGTCCTATTAGCACAGCATAGGAAAGGCCTCGGGCTCTGTGTCATGTGACTCTACTCAGAGGATCCAGGCAGGGCAGAGATTGTTAGGAAACACTTGGAGAATTGAAGCAGAGACACCCGAAGTGGCAAAATGTGCTAGGATCAATCTTGAAGAACACGCAGGCACTTGGTAGGGTGGCCTTTCATTTCCTGTTTTTCAACAAACTGTGTTTTCCAGTTCGTGTTTTAATCTGACAGACATTTACTGGCTTCCTCTGGTATCAACGAGTTGTGCCAGAACACCGAGCCTCATCTGGGGCTGGCCTTGCCTGTGAAGAGCTTACTGTCTAATGAGGGAGGGAGAGAGAGAGAGAAGCAGGAAAGAAAAAAAAGGAGAGGGAGAAATGGGAGTGAGAAGAAAGATAGCAAAGGGGGTAGTGCCAACGGAGTATGTGTGCTGTGCTGGGGGCATGGGAGAGCTGATGAGGCTGGTCAGCTGGTCATGGAATGCTGGGATTCCGCTTGGAGCATGGTGATTCTTCTTACTGTGGACTCACTCCCTTAGCAGCAAAAGAGGAAGATAGCCATGAGGACCTGTGAAGAAAGTGCTGCTGTTGCCAAAGATGTTTCGGTGTCTCTAGAGCAGCATTCTGGGATGGGTGTTGTCCTGCTCTTCCCACACATCCAGTGTGGGGAGGCTGCTCCCCTGTGACCCTCCAGACCCTGAGGAGAGGCCACAGCAGTGTTGGCGGGAGAGTCCCTGCATCTGTTCCTTTTATTTGGTCTGTTAAAGAAAAAGGCCCGTTGAGGGTGTGCAGGAGATCCAATCCACCAGTCACAGGGCAATTATTTATTATGAGCCTTGAATACTTTCCCGATTGTATAAGGTTTTATTGTGTTTTTATATGGAGGGCAGACTTGGGGAGCCATTTTGGCAGCTGAAGGAGGAGGGAAAAGAGCTTTCTGGGATCATTCTGGGAGTTAAAAGTTCACCTCTAGCTGGAGGTTCAGGGGCTAAGTGAGATTCTGGGGGCTTGACCAGAAACCTTGAATTCCATTAGTGCTTAACCCTCTATGGGAAGTTACAAGGAAAGGTATTTTCCCTTTTCTCCCATCATGAATGAGATTTCCCCTCTAAATAGCTCAACTGTTGAGCTCCAAGAGAAAAGGGGTGCAATGTGATCTGGCTGGGGCAAGGACGCTGGCTTCCTCTGTGTGAGCCACTCCCTCCCCCTCCACTGCACCCTTAGTGGCCTGGCTACCTCCAGCACCTCACGGTCCCACTTGGTGGAAAGCAGAGGTCTGGCTTGACCAGCTCTGAGTGCCTCAGTCCTGCAGGTCTGAATCATGGTGGCTCCTCGGCCAGCCTATGAACCCACCACCAGAAACACTGCCATCAGACGCGTTTCGCTTTTGAATTGGTTTTGAGCTACATCAAGGACCTAATTCAGAGAAGAGCCTTTTTCCCAACACACAAACACACACATGTGCATACTAGCTTGAATTCCACCCATCCTTCAAGGCTCAGGCCTTCCCTTTCCCAAGAAGCTGACAATCACCACCCCCAGCTTCTGCTGCTTCTCCCCTTGTTCCCCCCTCCTCCTCCTCTGTCTTCTCCTCCTCTTCTTCCTTCATCACCACTATTTACTGAGTGCAAACCATGTAGCAGGCAATAGGCTAAGTACTTTAAAAATACTATTAATATCTTCATTAATCCGCGCAAAAACCTCATTATTGCCTGTATTTTATGCATAAACAGCATAGGGCTCAGAGAGGTTTTGCTGCTCATCCGGGGTCACACAGGTAGCAAGTAATAGCACCAACCCTTGAACCCAGGTAAGAGTGATGCACAAGCCATCTCGGCCTCCAGGCTAGACTCCAGTGACCTGCACCTCCGCTGGTTCCCACTCCCTGGAACCCTCTCTGGATGTCTTGCACGTAGTCTGGTGCTGCTAGAGGCCACACTCTCCCCTGAGCAGGCTGCTTGGCCTCAGCAGAAAGTACATGGGAATCCCTGTTTCTTCATCTGGCTCTAGGGTTACTTTATGTGTGACCTTGGGCAAATTATGCTCTGCTTCAGCTTTCTGGACTGGAAAATGGAAATAAAAATACTTACCTTGCAGGGTTGCCTGTGGTGCTCAATGACCTATTACATTTGAAAGTTCTTGATAAATGAGAGATATAAAATATCATTATTTTTATTACATCCTGTCTCCAGTGCCACTAGGCAGGGTCACAAGCTCCTTGGGGGCAGGCCCTGTGCAAGTGCCTCATTATTCCCACAGAGCTTCTGGCCAGTGCTGAATACATAAATGACACTCAAAACAAAGAGATTGACCTAATAAAAGCACCTTGTTTATAAATGTGCTTTCTCTATAATATTGCCAAATTGCCCTCCATAGGGCCTGTGCCACTTTTTACCCAGAGCAGGGGCAATGAATGAGCTCTACTGTTTCTGTACACTTCCCTAACACCATGTGATAACCAACATTGGGATTTTTGCCAATCCTATAGGTAAAAATGAGCATCTCAGCATGATTTAAATGTGCATTTATCTTATTATGAATTAGGTGAAGCAGAGTTTCATACATTTAACAGCCACTGGAATATCCCTTCATATAAATGGCTGTCAGCTGTATTGCACTGTTGGTCTTGTTTCTTCCTCATTGATCTGTAGGATACGTATTTGAGGGATCAAGGACATATCATTTGCAAATATTCTTTCCTAGTTTGTCATTTGTTTTTAACTTTATGTATGCTGTAACTCGTTCGAGAACATCAGCAAAGAGAAGCCAGCCCATAAGACCTGGTGGAAATTTAGGAGAGTCCGTGTGAGCTCACAATGTGCTTCCCATGCTGAGTATGTGTCTGTGTGCCAAGAGAAATACAGAGATGCAGGATAAATGAGGTGAAAACTTTTTTTTTTACAGATATATATGTTAATTAACTTACACTATAGTAAAACAATTATGGATATAATATGGTATAGAATTCAACATTTCTATAAACTTTTTAAGTAAAGCATTGAAATGTCAAAGAAATGTCATACTTGCATCTGGTTGCTTTGGGACCTCCCAGAGACACTCTTTTAGGGGTTTTTCAGTGAGAAAGTTTGAAAAGTGCTGCCCTCATGGGAATCAGTAAGCCCAAGTTCTTATCTCAGTTCTGCACTAAATTAGCTGTGTGACTTGGATAATCCTGGTGGGTGCCATAAACATCATAAACTTCAGTGGTGTCATAAACATCCTAAGCCAGAATAGCAGGTCTGTGGGCAGGGGTTGCTATTTACTGCTGAATCTTCAGTGCCTGGGACACATACCTGGCACATAGTAGAGGCTCAATAAATAGATGTCAAATACAAATAAAGCAACATGCTCAAAGTGCACTTTGTAACTGTCACCAAAGGGACAGTTTTCAGTTCTGCCAGCATCTAAAGGGCTGGCCTACTCTATGTAGGACTCTGGGATACCAAGGTGAGTGAGGCAGGTCCCTGTCCTTCCCCTTGTCTGGAGGAAGCAGACACATGCACTCTGGTGTGAAGATGCTGCAGGGACTTCCTGGCTCCATGCCCCTCCCCACTCCATTCTTGCCTGGGTGTTGTAGGACACCGAGGCCGAGGCTAAGACTGTCAACTTTGCCATGTGTATCGAAGATCACTTTATTCATTCCTCTGCTATCTCAAACCTCTACTCTCATTTTGTGGGGGATCTGGGGTGGTCCAGGCCCTGTGAGACTATCAGCAAAGGCGGTCTTCTCACATCATGGTGGTCCTGACCCCTCTCATGTACCCTGCCCTAAAGACACATGATCTGGGCTGTTTATGGGGTGTGGGCTGTGAGATGTGGGTGGCAGCTCCTGGGCTATCGGCAGGCAGTAAAGTCTGCAGTGCAGGCCTGTTTTCCAGCTACAGCTGCCACATCAAAAGGCCAAACTCCCTGCAAACTTTGCCTTAATTAAAAAGTTACGGTAATCCTCAGGATAGCGGCTGGTTGGACACCCCTGGAGACAAAAGTGCTCTCTGTGGCCACAGACCAGGCCCTTCCACCCACCCCAGGCACTATTAAAAGTAAGGCCACACTGTGGGCAGCACAGGCTCTGGTGAAATAGGAACGGAAAGACCCTCTTCTTTCTCCACACTCATAATTTGCTTTGGAGGGCTCTAGAGCCAAACATTTGAAAAAGGGCTCTGGCTTCTTGGACAGATTTCTTATTCTCATGTGTCCCTATGCTTTGGGGTCTTTCTCAGCTGTATTTTCAAATGCCTCAAGCCCACAGAGGCAAGTGTTAGAGAGCTAGGGCTTGTGCAACACCCAAGTCCTATTCCCTATCTGTAGTCAGCGTGGTAATTCACATTTTCATTTTTCCCGTGGACAAAATGAGCCCTGGCAATGGAAAGGGGCTTGCCCACAGCTAGCTACCCAGTATACTGAAGGCCAGCACCCTGCTCATGGTCCTAACTGAATCAGCCCCACTGTTATGAAAGTTGCAGATATAGCGATGTTCACTGGAGTATCCATTTGCTCCTCCACATTCCCCAGACCCCTTATACATAGGCAGGGTCATGTGACTGGTCAGTGAAATGTCAACCAGAGTGAAATACATCCCTTCTGCTGCTGCAGGGAAAAGCAGATATTGGATTCTCCAGCCTCTCTCTCTCACTGCCAGGACCGATGATGACAGTGTTCCACGTAGTAAAGTCTTCGTGGGTTTGGGGCCTGCATAAGTGCCCCTCTCTGCTACTGGTAGTGAACTCACATTACACGTTTTTGCTGTGCTAAGCCACAGAACTTTATTTCTTGCAGCACAGCAACCAACCTAACCTAACCTAAGCAATATACTATTTAATAAATTAGCCAATGAGCACTTGGTATTTACTGACTCACTTGTTCATGAGGGCCCCAAAGAGTCCATAGATAACCAAGGAGAAGTTGAATAAAGGAAGATTTCAGCTCAAACATAAAACAATACTTTTTACAGAGTCATGTGGAGATGAATGTGCTGCTTCAGGATGTGGTGCCATCTCTGCTTTTGTACAGATTTGTAGCTGAGGCCGTATGGCTTTTTGCAGGAGGATGGTGGAGTCCAATCCAATGGAGTGGGGTGAAGATTTATCTCCTTGTGCTCAGGGACCCCTCTCCCAGCAATTCACAAACATGTGAATTCCAAAGAGACTCCATCTCTGCAGGATGACTCTTCCAAATATTCTCCCCTGGGCAGATTTTTTTTTTTTCAAGTGTCCTGTATGGCAGACCAGCAAGTTAGAAAAGCAAGGCAGGGTGTCAGCTCCATATGCCCCTTGGCTGGCATCTTTGTTCAGTGCAGAAACCATGCAACTGTACACAGCAGCACTAGATACTGGGCACTATCTCAGCGCTTTATATATGCCATTTCATTTTTAAACTTTCTACAATAGTCCAGCAGGATGGGCACTATTATCCCCATTTAACAAAATGAGAAAACCAAGGCTCAAAAAATTTAAGTAAATTGCCTGAAGTCACATAGCTAGTCAACAGCAGAATTGTAGTTCAAATCTGTTCTGTTTGCTTCCATGCCCAATGCCCTTTCTATTGCTCTACAGCTGCCCCCATTCAAGCTGGGAGTCTAAGTCCAAGTTCACACTATGGGCAAAGACAGAGCTCAGGCCAAGGATACTGGAATCCTAAGCTCAGAACACCTGCTCCACAGTCCTACCGAGAAAAGTGAAATTTCCACAGTTGTGATAAACAGCAACTATTTACAATGCTCTGAGTCTTGCCTTAACGGAAATATTTAAGATAGTGTCGAAACAAAATCTATTATTTCATTTATGAAGACATTCATAGGGGCTGCGGAGGGATGCAATGAAATATTTGCTTCTATAACCAACTAGCATTCTTGTATTTCAGTCCCCAAGTGTCTCTGAGGATCTGGGCCCTGAATGTAAAATAAAACATACTTAATTTTCTCAAATACCACTAGTTAGGAAAAAAGCAAAAGAAAAGCAGAGTAATTTCCTTTCTCATCTCCTGCCGCAGGTGATTGGATTGCAGGATTGCATGGAGGGAGAAGTGATTTTGTTTCTTGGATAGTGAGATTAAGTGAGCACTTCCCAATTTATTCCTAAAAACATGGAGACACTGCGTTTATGTTCCTGAAATGAGAAATCAGTAGAAACACAACTGGATAAAGAAAGGGAAATTAAAAAGAAAATCACCAATCATTTGATTATATGACAACACGTGAACACTCACATACTTGATTGTACTCTGCAAGTCTGTAGAAAGGAGGATCATTTAAGAAAAAAAAAAAAAGACGCTGGTTTCAGCATGTTTTTTGTAAGGATGGGCTATGGCAGCTGGAAAGCTAAGTGTCCTGAAACAATGGATGGCCTTCACATTTGTGCAAGGTCTTCAGAGTTTACAAAGCACTTTCAGATGTGTTGTATTTCTCCTTCATGTCCTGGCTCATGCCAGGCTCTCCAGCACCCCTTTCAACCCAACTTCCCTGTTCCTGCTCCATGCTTTCTGTACCTGGAAGGCCAAACTGCCAGATGTCTCACCCCTAGCTATACCATGTGCACAGGCGCCTACCTACACAAGAATCTACACTGCTGCTTCTCAGCCCCATGCCGTCCTCACCTTTAACACTTCCATCACCTCTGGTGCCACCTCCTGCAGCCTTCCCTGAGTGCTCCCAGCCTTGCCTGGCCATCCTTCTTCCCTGTTCTCCCATGTCCTCTGTTTCTCTCAGTCCATGTAGTCACCGGGATCTGAATGTTGACCTTGCTCCTCTCTCGGCTGAGTGTCCCCTGTAGAGCATAGAACAACCTCTTTCTAGGTGGACACTGGACCCAGCACAGAGCATGGCTTAGTCTGTACCCAAGAATTACTGGGCAAGTGAATCCCCTGAGGGTGTCATTGTCCCTATTATATTGACCAAGAAGCTGAGGGTCCTGAGGGCTGGGTGATATGTTCTATGTCCCCAGCGAGTTAGAGGTGGTGCCTAGGCTAAAGTCCAAGTTGGGTAATTTCTGGCATTCCTGTTTGCTATGGAACATTGGATCCCTCATGTAACACAGAGACTGGGGTGTATTTGAGGTCATGCCTCTTGGTGCTGGGGCTTCCTTCCTCCCTTAGAAGCAGAGTCTTCTTGAAGTTAAAAAGCCACATGATGTGGCCCCACTGCCCAGTGTTCTCTGTATTGGCGGGGAAGTCCAGGGTAAGAGTCTCCACTCTATCAATGCTTATAGACTTCAGAGTGAAGAGATTAATCAGGACCAGATTAAAGGAAATACAGTTAAAGGAATAAAGTTATGTCAACTCCTTTAATTAACGTGTGCTTTTTTAGTCTCAAGTATACAGACACTTTCTATTTAAAAAATAAGATGAAATTATGAAAGGGGATAAAACAAAAGTCAAAAGATATGCTTTAAGGAGGAACTAAATAAATCAGTAAGAGCTGCCTGTGGTGGCAAAAGGAAACACAAAAGAGTGAAAAAAATGTACAACTCGAATGAGGATTTGACTATTTACAGCTGCCAGAGGCTGCCACTGAATGGCTGGTCAGCAGCATGGCTGGCCTTCCTCCCTGCAGGACATTCTTGTATAAATCCAACAAAGTCTTGGTGCAACTCACTTGTCCTGAATGCCTACTGTCTGCATGCCCCTGAAGACACAAACGGCCCCAGAAAAATGACAATAAAACATAATTAAGAAACACCAGGACAATCTTCACTGCACAGTGGGAGTCCAGAAGGAATGATCATCTCTGTCTAGAGGAACTTGTTCCCAGAGCAAACAGACACCTGAGCAACCCAAATGGGTGAGGGTGACAGGTGGAGAGGTGGGGGAAAGGTCTCCAGCAGAAGCAGCTGCACAGGAACAGGCAGCAAAGCCCAGAGCTAGGAAAAGGTGTGAGTCATACATTTGCAGATCTGTAAGAAGTTTGTTATAGCTGGAAGGAAAGGCTTTAAAAAATGGTGTTGATGCTTAGTCCTGTTTATTGAACACTTTACATCCTGGGACCAGAACTAATGCACCATTCACTGGCCTCATCATCACAACAACAAATGAGGTTGCCACTGTTACTAACCCCATTTTAACAATGAGAAGATTAAGTCACTGAGGTGAAGTAACTTGCCCAAGATCACAAGGTTGGTGTGCACCCAGGCCCATGTCCATCTCTGTAAAGCCATGTTCTAGATAGTAAAATGTCTCCCATGGTGTATCAGTCACCCATGGCTATGTAACAAATTACCTCAAAACTCAGCAGCTTAAAACAGCAGTTTTAAGGTCAGAAAACAGTTTAAGGTCAGAGTCTGGAATCTGGGAAGGGCCTTGCTGGGTGGTTCTGGGTCAGGCTCTCCCACAAAGTTGCAGTCAAGAAGTTGGCTGAGGCTGCAGGCATTCAAAAGCTTAATGCGGCTGGGGCACTGTATGTCCTAGTTCACTTGGTGGTTGTTGGCAGAAGGCACCTATTCTGCATGATGTGGGCTCTCCATCATGCTTCTGACCTGGCAGTGTGCTCCTCCAGAACAAATGGCCGAAGACAGCAAGCACGACCAAGACACCAATGTCTTTTATACCCTACCCTTGGAGTGACATACCACACTTCTGCTCGATGCAATCAGTCACACAAACCAACTGTGGTACAGATCTGGGGCTGAATGCTAAAAGGCAGGGATCCTGAGGGCCCCTAAGAGGCTGCTTCCCATGCCTGGGCATTCTAAACTATTTAGACTTTCTGTTCCTGTAAGAAATGGGTAAGGGGGGATTGGGATCTGAAGTTTCGGTTCCTCTAGCAGGAATTCCAGGGGCAGAATGTATTAAGAAATGCATGTAGAGAGGCTCAGCTCAGTGAGAAGTTCGGCTGGTCTTTCCATCTGAACACCACGTGCAGCAGAATGGCCCTTCCCCTCCCTGACGGCCCCTTGCCTGTGCAGCAAGGCTGTCAAAAGATCTCTTTGCACACAGTAGGTGCTCTGTGTTGTGCTGACTGAGTTGAATCCGGCTTCAGCTGCAGCTCTGGGGACGCTGGGCTTTGCAGTCATGTCAGAATTCCCTCAGACCCATGTGCCCACTTCCTCAGAGCAGCTCATATTTACCCTCTGAGATGGTCACTGACACAGCCAGTGACTGCCCTTCTGAGCAGGGGCTCCCTGCAGATCCACAGCAAGCTGGGTGGGCATGAGCAGGCTGCTCTGAAAAGCTTGGCTTCCCTTTCTGAGGATTTTATCAGTATATAAAAATAAACAGAGTTGGCTGACTCCTTGATGTCTCAGGGTTGCATTTTAATTGCTGCTTCTTCCGAGAAGACAGGCCAGTCCCACTTCCTGGTAGACACCCGCACTCACAGGAACAGAACTGAACTCCGGGTGTTGGGGCCAGAGCATCCCAGAGTGTGACTGACTGGTTTGCAATTAGCACTTCATTAGAGGGACACCTCTGGTTCACAGGACCAAGACTGGCTCCCAGAGCCTGCACAGGGATGAACATCTCCCGCCTGCCCACAGAGTGATCTTTCCAGAACCTGCCTCTAGCCACACTACTTCTTTTAAAGTTCTTCTTACCCTTCCCCGCCTTAAGGACCAAGTTCAGACTCTCAGCCTGGCTTATAAGGACTGCCACAATCTGGCCTCTGCCTGCTCCTCAGCCTCATCCATGCCCCCACCCCAACTCCCCAGCCCTGCTTCCTTCATTTTCTACTGCAGTCAGATTCAACTACTCGTAGTTGGTAGATGATCGATGCTGTTTTTCACCTCATCTCTGTCTTGAATGCCCTTCCCTTCCTAAATAACATCTATTCCTGCTTCAGAATTAATCTTCCCCCTCCTGTCTGTCATCTGAGAAGCTGTCCATTAGCCACCCTGAGCTGAATTATAGTCTTTTCTTCTTGCTTCCCCAGCAGTGGGATGGTGGTGCTGAGCCCTGAACCCTGGCTGCTTCCTAGAAGTCCTCAGCAGCATCCCCACACCCAAGAAACCCCCTCACCCATGTTCGGGAAAGCTGTCCTGCGAAGCTGGTCATGTGGGATGTCACCCCAGGAGGGAGGAGGGGCCTGCCCAGCACAGCCTGAAGCAGCTCAGGCAAACACAGTGCACCTCACTTGTCTGCATCACCATGGCCCCTAGGAGTGAGCATGAACTTCCACAACCTTTGCTGTCAAGCAGGAGTTCTGCCCAACACAGCCATGATGCCTCAACATCCAGGGAGATCCTACCTTGTATCAGCACAGGACTCCTGGGTTTAATGATGCTTGGCCCTGGCTTCTTTCAAGACTTTGGTCTTCATTTGTGCATCTGTAGGGAGCAGGGAGCATGGAGGGAACAGCAAGGGCTGGGGATTGGGTTCCAAGTCAAATTCCAGCATCACAACAGGAAGCCTGGTCTTCAGCCAGTTCATTCAACTCAGGGGACTTCAGTGTCCTCACTGGTCCAGTACAGGCAATATTCCCCCTGGGCTGCTGTGGGTAACAGGAAAAAAACATGGGGTGTCGCCCATGACTTTGGGAGATGTATCTGGGGGTGAGATTCTGGAGAGCTTTAAGCCCTGGGCGATTTGGGTCTTGAAGGCATGCTGTGGACCTGGAGCAGCACTAGTCCTGCATGGCACCGGGACCCTGCCCCTCACCATGAACCTGAACCATCTCCCCGGGAGATGAGTTCTCACCAGCCAGGGCTGCAGGGGTGGGAGCAGAAAGCAGGAGCAGCCCGTAACAGCTCAGTAGACGACGGCTTCTGGGAGCCTTTTTCACCAGGATCTGAGGCCTGTTTACATGGGTCCCCCCCGTGGTCTCTACTGCTTAGTATGCCTTTTGAAAATGATGCTCAGTGGGATGGTGTGTGCACATTTGTAATTCCAAAGAGCCGACTGGTTTTTCACAATCTGTGCCTGCTAATTTCTCAGTCACAGGAAGGGAAACAGCAAAAAGTCCCCAATACTGCTTGTTGAGTGGATTCCCTAATAGCATTATGTAGTGCTTCCTGTTCACAAAGCACTTTTATTCCTCTCAATGAGGAAGGCAGACCTATTGCTATAAGCCCAGGGGAAACCCGACATCCACAGAGGAGAAATGACTTGTCCAAGGTGGCACAGTGGCAATGAGAAAGAAGGGCATGCACAGCAGCTCCCCATTTCTCCTGCCGGCTAAGCACATGCTCCTTCATAGCAACCTCTGACATAGAAAGAAGGAGAGATGAAGCAAGAAGTTCCCAGAATGAAGGCTGTTTCCCCTAAGAGGTGGGCGTCCTGCCACAAGAAATGGCTCATCGGGAAACACTGAGTGAAAACCCACATTCAGAGCAAGCCTTCCCAGTAACTGAGATCCAGCCTGAGGTTTCCAGGAGCTGAGCCTCAGACGGAATGAGGGCGGGTTCAGTGCTGAGCCAACCCTTTGAAACTGAGCCTGCGGGTGAAGTCAGGTCAATACATTCACAGGCGTTTCGGGCACTATCGACATCTGGGGTGGGAAACCCACCCGAAAGCTGTTGAAATACAGGGGCCAGCACTGGTTTTGCAGAACAGTGGCTCTTTGAGTGGAAGGTGTTCGAGAATTAAGTTTCCCCAGTGTTCCCAGGGCTCAGACTATAAGCCAAGGGGGGCCGGGGCCCCCAGTGCCTGATGGAGCCGCTGATAGGTCCCTGCTGGCTAAAAGTGATGACATTGGCAAGAAACTGATCTTTCTGGGGAGCAGAAACTCAAGAGCACTCAAGTGCAGAACACAAGGCAAGTTGTGTTACCTGCCACAAAGCCCCAGCTTTCAGGACCAAGGGAGGGGGAGAGAGGGACCACTTGGTATTGGGTATCAGGAGACCCAGACCAGACCCTGAAGGAGGAAACGGGTGAAGCGAGACCTCTTATCTTGTCTTGCCTCCTCCTTCTTCATATAATAGGAACATGCTTAGGCCAGAGGCAAGAGAGCGTGTAATCCACTACCTCCCTCTGTGTCATAGACAGGAAAATTGAGATCCTATGGCATCAGGAACCTTGTTCTTGGGTAACAGAGTGTCAGACATGGGACTAGGAAGCAGGCCTCCAGATTCCCCATCCACTGCTGGTCTGGACTTGGAAAACAAACAAAACTCAAAGCCTCCAGCCCTTTGTCGCCATGCAGCAGTCCACAGCAACAGCACACCTCCGTCTGGCCTCCTTCATACTTTTTTTGTGAGCCCACAGAGTGCTGTTCCCTGCTGTAAGCTGATGTTTGCACACAAATTTCTGGCCAAAGTAGTTTTTGTTTAAAAGCTAAGTCAGTATGTGCAAAAGCACACCCTGCCTGGCATGGCTTCCTTAGCACATCCCCACTGCTAGTCAATGCCTGGTTGAATTGTGAAGACCAAGGATACCCAATGTGGGTGTCACCTGTGCACTACTGGAGATAACCCCGGGGCAGGGTAGTTGCTGACCTGGGCTCCAGCATCTCCGGTGCCAAATGCAGCTTAGATCCAACAGGGCTGAGACAGACACAAAGAGATGCAATCCTGAAGCATGGTGGTATTTTAACCAATACACTGCACACTGGATGGCTTATAAATAGCAGAAATGTATTTCTCACAGTCTTGGAGCTAGAAGTCTGAGATGAGCATGCCGCCATCATCGGGTTATGGTGAGGGCCCTCTTCCTGGTTGCAGACAACTGACTTCTAGTCATATCCTCACATGGGGTCCCTTTTATAAGGGCACTGATTTTATTCATGGAGGCTCCACCTTCATGACCAAATTACCTCCCAAAGGCCCTGCCTCCTAATCCCATTACACTGAGTGGTAAGGTTTCAACATACGAATTTTGGAAGGACACCAGCATTCAGTCCATAACAGGTGGTCCATGGGGAGGCTTGAGTTGGCTCAGGGTGGGCAGGAAGCTGCTGGAATTGCAGGGAAGACTTTACCCATATTCCTGCATGGGCATTTGTCTAGGAAGGGCATCCCTGGCATTTGTCTGGGAAGGATGCCCTGTCTGCATCCTCCTTAGGTGTCTCACAGTGACGTGGTCCCACATAGCCCAGTCTGAGCTCAAACACCTTCTTCTGACTTCAAAAACGTCAGTGTTAAGAGTTTTTGTCATGCCTAGGTGACCTTGGCTGCTAAAAGCTCAGTATTATTGTTTTCTAGCAACTGTGTACTTTTCATAGGATGTCATTTCTGTTTTGTGCTACAGCAATGAAGATGATGGGCTGCAGTGGAACCGTGAGGGCAGGGGTTACAGAAAAGAGGTTTAAATTCTCTTGGCTTTTTTAAAAAAAGCTTTTCTTATTGAAGTGCAACCTAGAAAACAAGTCCCCATTGGAGAGTGCCATGAAACTTCCTGTGTAACGCACTCAAACGTCCCTTGGCAACTGGGAGCTGAGGAACCTGATAAGGTACAAGCTACAGATATGCCTGGGAAGTTGTGAGAGTAGCAACATTTTGTCCTCACTCCAAGTCTCAGTCCTTTAAGAAAGGACTTAGAATTTTAAAATAAAATAATGATTAGATTGGAATCATTGAACACCAGATCTAAGAAAAAAACTTCAGTTTTCTCCATATGAAATGAGACTTTAGGACTTGCCCACAGAGGTGATGTGGAAACCCAATCATTTTGACTCCAAGTCAAATGCCTACAAAGCATCCCTGAGAATTGGGCCTTGAAAATTGTAACCACTCATATTCTTGTTGGGATAATCACTCTTTGGGAATGGCATCATAGAATCAATCCCATAACTGAAATATTAAAACTTCCCATTTTCTTGGCTAGATTGTGTTGTTATTTCACCAGAGGAAAGCCCCAAATGCAACCTCTTTGTATAAATGTCTTTCCCAGGGACCAGCGTAAAGGTATTTTTTTTTAAAGTGCTTGACTGCAAAGCACCTTAGAGGCATAGCGAATCAGTACTTTGGAGTACCTGAAAGACCACCTAGGCAAGTCTTTCCATTTTGTTGCAGGGCTTTCTGAGGCCCAGAGAAGAAAAGAGGCTCAAACAGATCAACCGTATCCATCTGATTGTCCCTTTCAGAAAGTTGAAATAAGGGTGAAAAAGAGAAGTTTCTAGCTATGATGGGCACTGGGGTTTGAAGTTCACACAGCCTTAGGGAGCTGGGTGGCAGTTATCTTATTTTATCTTAAATTTTTTTGCTAGGATATAACCTGATAAGTAAGTCGGTCCTCAGAGGGTGGGGAGTGGAGCAGGTGAGCAGATGGCATTTCTTGCCCTGGCTTTCCTGCGATGCTTTAGACCCTGTTTTATTCAAGGGAACTAAGTTAGTTCATTGAAATCTAAAAGAGCCCCAACCAGAACAAGGGGATTCAGGTATGCACAGGAGCTGGATTGTACGACCTCTGAGAATCCTTTAATCAGAACAGCTCTGATCTTAGGAGTCTTAGATTTCAGGGCCAATTGCAGTTATTGAGACCCAAGCTAAGGCACCTCATGCCAATTCCACTGGAGTTAAAGGTGGACTCTGGGAAAGGGTCTTTTGAGCTCCTTGCTATGCATTAGGATGGTCCATAGACCAGCAGCATTGGCATCAGCTGGAAGCTTGCTAGAGATGTAGAACCTCAGCCCTACCCACATCCCCTGAATCAGAATCTGCATTTTTGCAAGTTCCCCAGTAATTCCTATGGGCATTAAATTTAAGAAATGCTGGTTAGGAAATAGCATTTTTTGGACAATAAGTAAAAGGTGGAGTGGAGCCATGGGGAGCTGGTGGTAATACCACCTTACCTCCAAAAGAAACTCTTCCCTTGGCCTTGGGAAAACCACGGCCATACTCAGAATGACTGCTTTCTCATCTGAAAATGAGGGGATTGGACTGGATGATCTTTATTCTCTACCTTGCAGGCATTTCTCCTATGAGCTGAAAGGGGGGAGTCCTGCTCAGATGAAGATCAGAGAGCTTCTTGCTGTGTAAAACACTCCCTAATCAGCCTTATGTCAAGTCCCCCGCCCCCCGACTAACCACAGTGACAAGTCTCAAGAGTGCACCTTGTCAGGCTGTGAATAAAGTTCAGGCAGTTTGGTTAATTACCCTGACACCGACTAGAGTTAGCTATCCAGCAGCTCAGGAACTCGTCTTAATGATTATAGGAACACACACGCCGCAGCTTCGGGCATAACCTGCCCCTTTGCAGCCTACAGCCTGGTTTTGGAACCACAAGTTCAAGCAGAACATTCCCAAGGGCATCAGGGGTCTAGGGAGGCATCAGGAGGTCCCCATTTCCCATTCCAACGTGGGTGTGAAGTCATATTCCCAATGTGCCATAGTGAAGCCTGGTAAGCATAATAGCCATCTCGGTTTCTCTCTGATGCCCCTGCTTGGAACCTGCCTGTGGTACTCCACTGCTGTCAAGAAAAAGCCATGCAGGATGTGTACCTCCTAATTCTCCACCCACATCTCCATTAATCCCTACCTCAAACCTTCTGCCCTGGCCCCAGAGAGCTATTCTTGGGTCTCCACACGAGCCATGTGCTTTCTTCTGTTGCACATGTTGCCTCTGCTCAAAGCAACCTTCTCTGCTTTTGATCATTATCCTTACACATCCTTCAGATTTTAATATCTATATCACTTCTCCCAGGAAGTTTTCATGACCCTCATGACCAGGTTGAGTGCCTATCTTTCTATAGAGTCCTATGCTACATCATTCATACCAGATATAACATTGCATTTTAAGACAACTTCCTCCAGCCGTAGTGAGCTGTGGGCTGGCAGTTTTCATGCCCGACTTATGTAACATCTAAGCCTCATGAGGACAGGGATTGTTTTCTGTGTCATTTGACAACTGTATCCAGAGTGCTCAGTACATCGCCTGGGACATACAAGATGCTCAGTAAATGCCTAAGGAAGGGAGAAGGGAGGAAAGGAAGAAGGAATGGATGGAAAGAGGAAGGGGGGAAGAAAGAAAGAAAGGAAAGGAAAAATTGAAAGACGGGAAGAAAGGAAGTAAGGAGGGAACAAAAGAAGGAAGGGGGAAAGAAGGGCAGAGAGAAAGAAAAAGAAAGAAAGAAAGAAAGAGAAGGGAGGGAAGGAAAGGAAGAAAGCGAAGGAAGGGAAGGAAGAGAAGGAAGGGAAGAAAAGAGGAAGGGAAGAAAGGAAGGATGGAGGGAAAAAAGAAGGAAGGAGGAAAGAAAGGCAGAAAGGCAGGAAGATAGAAAAGAAAGAAAGAGAGAGAAAGAGAAAGAAAGGAAAGAAAAAGAAAGAAAGAAAGAAAGAAAGAAAGAAAGAAAGAAAGAAAGAAAGAAAGAAAGAAAGAAAGAAAGAAAGAGAAAGAGGGAGGGAGGGAGGGAGGAAGGAAGGAAGGAAGGAGAAGGGAAAGGAAGGGAAGAGAAGGGAGGAAGGAAGGGAGGGAAGGAAAGGAAGGAAAGAGGAAGGGAAGAAAGGAAGGAAGAAGGGGAGGAACGCTTATGCTTAGCATGCCTCGTGTACGATGAGTACTCAGTAGTTGGTTTGGGAGTGACTGCATGCATGAATGGAAGCCTTTCTTCTTCTGGCATAAAGTCTGGAGAGTAAGAGCTCATTAGGAGGGATTGCTTGACAGGCTGAGACATAAAAGTGTCCACTAGGCCCATCAGCTCTGCAGAGGTCTGACATCTGATGAGGAGATAAGACTTGTCCCCTGACTGTGGGATGTGGGATGAGAGGTACAGAGTGGGGACTTCCATGAGAGGGTGCCTTTGAGTTAATTATCAGGGGGAAGTGTGAGGACCCCTGTCCCTCCACCCAGAGCACACATCACCTCTCTCCTGTGGGCTGTCTGTCTGAAGATCTAGAAGGCCAGTTCCAGGTCTAGGCTCTCATTTGGGCTGAGAGGTAGAAGGGAAGAAGGAGTTTCTCTAGGCAGGGTCTTCAGAGAGAACACTTTCTCGGTTCCTGTAACCAGTAAATGACAGAGCTGAGATTGGAAGCCACCTCCAAATGGGCCTCAAACCCACAGCTCTTTCTAAGCATGACGTTGTGTAACAAGCTTGGGAGTTTTATATTTTTAAAGCAAAGCTCATTTTAAAATATCTGTTTCTTTACATGTGGTGGCAGCAGTGGGATAATAGTCAAATGTCGATAAGCAGAAATCAGGGGGAAAAGAATTGGAGCATTTCTGGAAGACCTTCCTCTTTCTCTGAGCCATTTTGATTCCAGTTTCTCAGCTATTTCCTCAGGGTCAGGGGTTGTAGAGGAGGGGTTATGTTTTTTAATTTAGTAAAAGGATGGAAAGAGGGAGAGAAATGTTCCCTCCTTCCCTCCCTCCCTTTCTTCTTTCTTCTTTTTTCTTCTCTAAGAACCTGTTAGCCTACCCAGGTAGCTTCCCAAGGAGCTGTGCTGGAAGGAGCTTTGTTCTCCTGTGACCAGTGGCACAGAACAGAGGAGGCGGGATAGGGTGAAAGTCGAGCATGCAGGTTTGGACGTCAGACACACCTGGGCTTAAAGCCAGCGTTACCATTTATAAGCCATTTGATCTCTGCCAAGTAGCTTCATGTCTCTGAGTCTTCATTTTCTCATCTGTGCATTGGGAACAATAATAACATTAATCACTGGGGATTTTATGAAATAGTGAGATAAATAGAAGCAAGACATTTAGTATGGGATCATAAACCCTAGCCACTGCTGCAAAATTAGAATGTTCTAAAACCTTAAGGCATTTGAAATAATTCATTTGGCAGTAAAATCTGACACCATGTAAACTCACTTGGCAACAAAATCTGAACTGAACTGATGTAAAACTATTTAGAATTCTTATTGTGACTACTCATATGTTTTGCTGTAGAAATATTGATGTGTTTGATTATAGGGTGATATCTCAGTACTTCCTGGGGAGTTAAGTAACGTGAGTTCTATGTACCATATCACCTTTCTAAAATCTAGAATGATTTAATTTTCAAACTACAGATGGTTCCGAAGATTTTATACAAGGGGTGTGGACCTGTAGAATACCTGGCCACGGTGACTGCTCAGGATTTAAGAGCCACCATCCTTTCTGCTTCTGGGATTTGCCAAGGGCACACAGAGATTTATTTGCATATGAGACTGTCCTCGGGTGGTATTTATTCCACAACCATGCCCTTGATCAAAAATATCTCTCCAACTATCTAACTTAAACTTTCTCCATTAGAAATGTATTTCTTTAAATTGTCCTGGCTCTCTGGTCATTGAGACCGTTTGTAAAAATGAAAGTTGGTTAAGTGAGAGTTGAAAATGAGAGGTACTCATGAACCACAACCAAAGAGAAGGTTGAGGACAAGGCATGGAATCATGGTAGGAAAAGATGACATCCCTGGTTCTGCAGCCAGGTCCAGCTCTGGAAGTTAAATAGAACTTTGACAAATAAGAAATTTAAGATATGTAAAGAGAGTGGATAAAGCAAGAAAATTTCTAACATTCCCTCCTTTCTTAATTTTTCTCTCAAAAGTATTTGGGAGAGATTTTGTGATTAAAAGACACAAATCTAATGTAATTAACATAGGGTTAAAAGATCAAGTTTATATACGTGAAGCAAGGAGTAAGGGAAGTTGCTACAATTGAGTCAGAAACCCAGTTTTGAGCTTCCTGGCAGCCAAGGACAAAAGGGAAACATAATGGTTGTGTGTTCTCATAGCATGTGTCTGGGGTATCTATCGTTGCCTCACAAACCGACCCAAAACAAAGTAGCTTAAAATAATTATTTTACTTTGATCATGATTTTATGGATTAGGAATTTAGGGAGGGTTTGGCTGGGAAGTTCCTTTCTGATATGCATGGCATCAGTGGGGATTGCTGAAACTGAAGGATCAACTTCCAAGACAGATTATTTAGTCATGTGTCTGGTGCATCACTGCTCCTTGGCTTCTCTTTCTCTATGCAGTATTTCATCCTTCAGGGCTTTTCTGTAGAATCTGGACTTCTCGCTATGCAATGGTCTTAGGGTATTTGTACTTCCAACTTGACAACTGGTTTCTCAGAGCAGGAAGTGGGAGCAAGACCAGTGAAGGGCCATCCCCACAACTCTTGTAGCATCACTTCCACCAGATTCTCTTGGTGAAAGTAGTCAGAAGACCCACCCAAATTCAAGGGACTGGAGAAATAGATTCCTCCTTCTGACTGGGGGGGAAGACAAGGTCACATTGTAGAAGAGCATATGGGATGGTAGATACAGCTGTGACCATCTTTGGAAAACTAAACTGCCACAACACAATAAAAGGAAGCATATATATTTGTTAGGAGAAATGACATTTTTTTCTAGCATTGAGCCTGTAAGATGAATTATGTGGGATCTCTCTTTTTTTTTTTTTTTTTTTTTTTTTTTTGAGATGGAGTCTTGCTCTGTCGCCCAGGCTGGAGTGCAGTGGCGTGATCTTGGCTCACTGCAAGCTCTGCCTCTCGGGTTCAAGCCATTCTCCTGCCTCAGCCTCCTGAGTGGCTGGGACTACAGGCACTGGCCACCACGCCTAGCTAATTTTTTGTATTTTTAGTAGAGACAGGGTTTCACCATGTTAATCAGGATGGTCTCGATCTCCTGACCTCGTGATCCGCCCGCCTCGGCCTCCCAAAATGCTGGGATTACAGGCGTAAGCCACTGCGCCCAGCCCATGTGGGATCTCTTATAGACAATCATTGCACACTAACTAAAACAATGTCATTAAGAGCCGGTTTGCAGAAGACACAGGAACAGCTCAGGATCTTATGCTTAGTAATTCTGAGAACTGAAAACTTTATTTCCAATAATTTTGGTCCTCAGAAATGATTATAGTCCCTAGAATGGAATTTTCCATTTTAATTAATTAAAGGCCATGAAATGCAGCCTCTTCAGTGTGCCAGGCCCTGGTGCAGCTCTGTGGAAACCAGGGAGCCACATATCTGACACCTGCCCTCCTGGCCTTCCAACTTGCTGGGAAGGCATCAGATCTAACAATCCAACGTACAGGGGTGTGAACCTGAGATTTTAGGCGTGATCAGAAAGCTGCTTACATAAAGCTTGTGCTAGACACAAGGTATCTGGACACCTGGACACAGGTGTTTGTTAATCCAGATGCTTGGTCTCAACCTTCCCCGATTGAACTAACTTCTCTGGCAGCTGGAACCCAGCACTTCGTACGTGCACCCCAGGCGACTCGGAGAGTTCCTTCTGCAGCCCATTATGAAAGTTCAGAGCACGATGACTACTAGCAGCCAGTACTAACTGAGAACTTTCTCTTGTCCAGGGACTGTTCTAGGATATAACATTAGTCCATCTTCACAAGCTCAGTGAAACATTGTTCTCCATTTTCAGATAAGAGACTGGAGACACAGAGAGGCTCCAGAACTTGCCCAAGGTCACACAGCTTCTAAATGGGTGACATCAGAACCTACTTTCAGAGACCTGATTCCAAAACCCTCACTGATACTTTCCGTGAGTCCAGATGAACAGAGAGGGCTTCAAGGAAAATCCATTCAGTGCCAGGATGCTACCAGCTCCCCGGGGCATGGGACTGCCATCCTCTCCTCGGGGTCCGTCCTGATAACTTCCGATGTAAATGTGGAAAAAGTCAAGTTCATAAGTTTTGCTCATGTGCTCTGCCCTGGAGAGGGCAGGAAGTAGAACAGACACTGGCCTCATATTTCGGTGTCGGTTACCTCTCAGGCATGTGATCCATGTACCAGAGGTTTCACATCACGTAGCCCCTGCACAGCTGATCCGTGAATGGGAAATTGGGTTGAGCCATCACCAGGTCCCCTTCCAGTTAAATATTTGTCCCAAGTCCCTGACGATTTGATATGAGAGTCCCATGCCTAATGCTGTTTGTGGATTCATTGAATCAATTATTGTTTCGTTCATTCAGTTCATTCAACAAATAGCTTCTCTGTGTCTACTACTATTTGCACTCAATTCTCAGAGAAGTAAATGTCTAAAGTACCCACTTAATAACTTAAAAGCTGATTTTACCAATTTCATTTTACTGTAAAGCCTCCCAAAGGATTAACATGTTAGTGTGCGCCCCCTCTGGCACCAGCGCACTTGCCCACAAAACCGCCTCCCATTGTTTGAAGGGAAACCTACAAGGGGATCCCTGCCCCTACCCCCACAGCACTTTCTAATTCAAATCAGCTGCCATTCACTGGCTTTCCGCCCTGGGGCAAATCCTCCACCTTCAGTCCTACTTTGATCCTCCAGCCTAGGCCGCTTTCATTTCACAGTTGAAGTAACAAAGGTTAAAACAGATGACAACTATTTCTAGAGAGCCTGGTTTTTTGCACCCCAACTACGCACCATGGTGAGGCGCCGAGGAGGCCACATTACAAGGCTGGAGAACCCTGGGAGCTTGGTAGCACTGGTGAACAAGGGCTCGTTCTTCTCTAGCCCACTGTCCTAAAGGCTGACTTCCTTCCAAGCACAGAAGCTCAAAATTTACAATGCAGGGCCCAGGGCTGCGGTGGGGAAGGGTCTCTCACTCTTGCCGGCAGCTCCTAGGGCATTTTCCTGGACTTGGGGTCAGAGTACTATGGAACTCCAATCTCATCCTGCAGGTTGGGAAACTAAAGGGGAGTTCTTTGTCCAGGGTCAGAGAATGTGCATGGGCAGCAGGGAAGGTGGGAGAAGCAGGAAGTCAGTAAAGGAAAAACAAACCAAAACCCAGCAAAACAGAGTCCAGTGCAGCATTCCTCCTGGGGGTAGCCCTTTGATGCATCCCTGGTACCTAAGAAGCCAGCTCCAGCCAGGCCTCACCTATTAGCCCCGAGGACCATTCTCCCCAGACAAGTTCTCTGCTCACTGGGCCATGCCGTTTTCCTCTCGTCCTCCTACCAAAACTCCACCTACTTCCTTAGCGATTATCTTTTCCTGAATTACCAAACACAGCAGCCTGAGCTTCACCGGGGAGCTGGGAGCTGGGGACATGTTCCTGGGAGTCCCTAGATGGATGGCTTTGAGTTTTTCCAGCAGAAGAGGAGGCAGCCAAACCCAGATGTGAGGGCCCTCCCGCTCTGAGCTCAGCCTGTCCTGGTGGCTTCCTTCCCGGAGTCAGGGCTTCTAAGGAGTGCTTAGCAAGTATGTCAGCTTCCAGACCAAGGCCTGCTGTTCTTGGCTCTGGGAGATGTTTTTCAGCACAGAATGCTCGCTGTAGACTGCTTTGCAGGGGTGGGGGTGGGAGGGTGAGGGCAGACCTCTCAACTCATCAGAATTCAGAGTATGACTCCTCCACTCTGTCCCCTTGGTGACTTTACATGTTCTCAGGACAGCTTTCAGAAAGCCTCCTGCCTGCTACTTGCTCTTGGGAATGTGGGGGATGGGGGCAGCAGTCGTGTGGGGACTATATGTGGAATTTGTTGAGATCAGGCAGAAGGAAGTGAAGACACCCTCTTCTGATTTGTGACATGTGAGAACATTCTCCTGACAGAAGCAGCTCCCGGTAATAGTAACAGCTTCCGGGCCCTCGACAGGCCGCAGCCCATCACCTTCAGCGTCCTGCCAAGCTCAGCAGCAGCAGTGTGGCAGGAGGGGGCGGAGAGCTGGAGGCAGCGTCTGCCTGGGGATGGGGACTAGAGGTAGACACCGGGAGAGACAGAGCTAGAAGGAGACTGAGAGAGCAGAGACAGGGGCACGAGAGAGACAAAGGGAAATTGAGGAAAGAAGTGATCAGATCAGGGAGATACAGGGGCCTGGGAAGACAGAGAGTAGGAAGCAGAAATAGTGCTGAAGATGGAGACAGGTGGAGACGGAACTGCAGAGATTCGGCACTGGGCTAGCTACCACCCCCATACTCCCTGAAGGCCTCCCTGAATCCTGCAGACACATTCCCTGCTTGGAAGCCTAGCAGCTGGTCCAGCTGGGAAGAAGGTTGAGAAGGTGCCTCAGGCCAGCCCACCAGCAACAAAAATTTCTGGACCTCTGGGGCTTACAGAGGGGTTCAGGACCTAGGATTCCTAGGTGTGTAGCTCTGTAGGAAACAGCCTTCTCCCTCATGTCAAGATTTAGGAACTTGGCATGGTGCTATTTCTCTCAAAAATAATATCTTTTTAAAAATAAAATGTTGCTTTCTCCCATTTAAAAATAACCTTTTCCCACCCCTGCTACCTTATTACAAAAGAAAACAATGCAAGCTCATCATGGAGAACTTGGAAAATATGAAAAGATACAGGAAAAAAATAAAACATGAATTGTAATCACATCACCTAATGATAACCACTGCTAGCAATTTGATGGTCTTCCTTTCAGTCTTTTGTCAATGCATAGAGCTATATAATTAGCAGTAATATGCCATAAGCATTTTACTAAATAATATTTGACATGACCACTTTTATTAGTGTATATATTCTAATATATGGACAAGGCTTTCTTTATTGAGGTAATCTACAGTTGAATATTTAGGTTGCATGTAACTTTGCCACTATGAACAATGCTTTAATAAATATCTTACTGCCTACATCTCTGCCTCAGTTTTTGAATATTTCTTCAGAATATATTTAAAGAAGGAGACTTACTGTATCAAAACTATGAACATTTTTAGGGCATACATACACACACATACGAATACACACACATACACACACACGCAAACACACACATATACACACACAGTGATGGTTTGGATCTATGTCTCCACCCAAATCTCATGTCAAATTGTAATTCCCAATGTTGGAAGTGGGGCCTGGTGGGAGGTAATTGGATCATGAGGCAGATTTCCCCTTTGGCACTATCCTCAAGAGAGTGAGTGAGTTCCTGTGAGATCTGGTTGTTTTAGAGTGGGTGGCACCTCCTTCCTGCTTGGGCCGTGTAAGATGTGCCTTCTTCCCCTTTCTTTTCCAACATGATTGTAAGTTTCCTGAGGCCTCTCCAGAAGCTATTGGTACTGTGCTTCCTGTACCACCTGCAGAACCATGAGCCAATCAAACCTTTTTCTTTATAAATTTCCCAGCCTCAGGTATTTCTTTATAGCAATGTGAGAATGAACTAATACACATGCGCGCATGCACACACACACACACACACACACACACGTCTTCAAATTGACTCCCAGGAATAATGTACAATTAAACTTCTAGTGCAATTTAGAACCAAGTGCTGATGACAGAGGATTTGCTAGTTAATGATAGTCCTCTGCAGCTTGTAAGGTAAGTTGAGATAGGTGGGAGGTAAGTATAATTATCTCCATTTTTCAAAGGAAGAAACTGAGGCCCAGAGAGGTTAAGTGACTTGACCAACATCTGAAATGGAACTAAGTGGTCTTCTGTACTGGTTTCCCCACTTTAGTCATACCATCAGCACCCAGGGTCAGATCTTCATGGGCTCCGGCTTGGATTACCCCAGAACCACCTTGCCATTGTGGCAGCCACTAGCCACATATGGCTATTCACATTTATATTTATTAAAATAAAACACGATTTTTAAAATTAGCTCCTCTGCCTCTTTGACCCTATTTCAAGTGCTTAAGAACTATAGGTGGCTACCGTGTTGGATAGTACAGATACGAAGCATTTCCATCATAGAAAGTTCTATTGAACAGCATTGCTTTAGAAGGTTGGCATTCTGTCTTCTAGTATAGCTTCTCCCACCCTCACTGCCACACACCAACTATCACTCATTCTATACACCATGGATGTATCATACATCCTGAAAACATAAATTTGATCATATCACTCACCTGTCCAAAACCTTTATTGATCTTGTTACCTGTTATCTGCCATATTAAGAGGAAGCACAAATCTACAACTACCTTTGCTCTTCATCTCGATGCTTTTCTGAAAAATTATTACATACTGTCTGTGCCTGGACTGAGGTCCTATAGGCACAGAGATGGACAAAGCATGGACTCTATACTCAATGAGTGCACGAATTGATGGGTTAAAATAATACACATTTCCTGGCCTCCTGCCCTGCTTTATTATTCCTTGTAGCACTTAACCATGGCTAGCATTTATTTATTGCCTGTTGCTTCCACTAGAATGCATGCCTCATGAGGGCAGTGGCTTTTTATGATTTGTTGACTTCTATATAGACAGAGCCTACTGAAGTGCTTGGCGCTCAGGAGTTGCAGAACAAATATCTGTGAATGAATAACTACATTCCAGGATATTAAGCTTCCAATTCTTTCTGATGGGCTAGAAAAATTGGAAATGAAGCAATGCTCCACCACAGGTGTTTGCACCTCAAGCCTATAATGTTTGAAATCTGACCTGTATTCCCTCTTGATACTCAAATGCCAGGATATTGCATTTCTGCAAACAACCACCATTTCCTGCATTTTTGGGATAGAGAAAAAGAAATAATATCAGGTACATTTTATGGCAACTGTTTGGTCCAAAGGAGGCTCCCAGTTGGGACTATCTCCCACTTGAAAAGGTAAATCAAGCACTCAATCCTTGCAAGTTACCCAGCAGGGAAGTTCAAGGAGAATATTCACCAAACTCTCAGAAGCTGGGGTCAAAAGAAATGAAATAAGCAACTCTCTCCAATTCTTCTGTTTTAATTTTTGAGAAGTTTTTTTAAATAACAGGGAGCATTCAGTTTAAGCAGTTAGAATCCCTTTTGTTTGCCTGTTCATTTTGACACTAATGGCAGTAATGGGGCAAGGAACTGTTTAAGGAACAGTTTAAGGAAGAGTACTGACAATGGTAGTGGCAGAACTTAGATCTTCAAACATACCATACACAATCCCCCCAACTTTGCCTCGTTTTCCTTCATCTTTACCTTTATTCAGAATCTTCTCATCAAATAGAAAACATTTTCATCTCCTTCTGTCAATTTTTTTAAAAAATCAGTTGAAAAGCCTCTATCTTTTAATAGGAACATTTAGTCCATTCACTTTTAGTGTAACATTTTTACACATTTTTTTCCTGACAGTTGGATTTATGTTTACTATTTATTTTATTTCATTTCCTCTATTTTATTTTCTTGATTTTTACTGCACTTTTCTATTCCATTGATGGTTTCCTTTTATTTTTTCACACTTGTAATTGAATACATGCTTTTCCATTATGTAAAAACAAAATGCCATTATTTCTCCTACTGTTTCCTTCTTCACTCCAAGATCATATGGCCTTTAAAATCTTTTTAATTCCCCACTCTTTCTTTCTACAGATGAGAACTTTAAAACTCATTTACCTGTACCTTCTTTCCCCATGCCCCCCAAAGTTCTAGTTTTTCCCAAAAGAGTTTTATTATAATTAGTTCCAGACTGTTATTAGATTTTCCCAGTACTGTGTCATTTCTATTTCAAGATCTTTATTTAGTACTTTCCTTACACATTCCAAGAAACTCTATAATTATCCATTTAAATTTAACCATATATACATTAATTATTCACTGCTCTTTCTCTCTCTTCCTTAAACTGTTTAAGGAATTCTCTTCCCCTTGCCCCAATCTCCCACAGCCTCTGTTCTGATCCCCCTTTTATTTCTCATCAGAATCCTTCCTTTATTATTGTCCTTAGATGGTATAGTGGTTTTAAAATAAGTCCAAAACTTCTTTGATACTCCTTCCTTCATGAGGCAGAGCTTAGTTCCCTCCTCTTGTGTGTGGGTTGGACTAGCTTCTAATGTGTAGAATGGAGAAGTAGCGTGACTTCTCAGAGTAGGCCATAAAAAGCATTGTGGTTTCCTCTTTGCTGTCTCTTTTGGATCATGAGCTGTAGAGGAAGCCAGTCACCATATTCTGGAGGAGTTGTGATTGAATTCAAAGGGGAGGGAAGCCATTTCCTTCCTAGAGTGCCATCTCTCCACTGGCATAACCCATTGCTCCCTTTTGAGACTTACTCCCCTGTCCTCAAAATACTCAATTCATGGTCTCAGATGCAGCCGACCTTGACATAGACTATGTAGGCTGGTGGATGCCAAGGATCATATTTCACTCATTTCACTCTCCCTTGTTCTCCCAGCACCTACCTAGTGCCACCAGAGACTTGTGAAATAGAGCTTACTGTTTTTCCTGGAGGCTTGAGTAAAATACTGCTCCTCCCCTTTCACAGAGAAGGGTAGTGGTGTGCCTACCTGGGGTCCCAAAGACATACGCTTTTGGGGTAGTTGGAATTTGGGATGAGGTTGCACTCAATCATCCCTATTATCTTGCCTGGCTTCTCCTGCAATAGAGTATTTGCTTCAGGAGTTTACAAAAGGTAAAAAGTATGATCCATTGGGCTGCAGAAGAGGGGCTGAGTCTCTGTTTTGTGCAATCCATATTTGTTCTAACCCACTTCTCGGAGTCTATCTGGAGGCCTCCAAGTCCTCCCCATACTGGGAATAGTGAGCATTGACCCGGTGGGTGGTTCTCCAGCAGTATTCTGGCAGCATTGTTCTCCCTGGGCTACAGTATGGATGTCTCCATAGGGTTGCCTGAGTGTCTTCAAAATATGGGGACTGGCTTCCTCCATAGCTATTGATCCAAAAGAGACAGCAAAAAGGAAACCACAATGCTTTTCGTGGCCTACTCTAAGAAGTCACACTACTTCTCCATTCTACTCATTAGAAGGCAATTGATATCAAATATGTTTAGAAAACTTGCCAAACTATGTCATAGAGTACATGTGGATATTACGTAAACAAACACAAAGCAGGTAACCAGTAAAGAAACCTATTTAAATGTATTAAACCAAAATGTCCCAAACATAGATGACCATCGATTTCATTCCCCTTTTCAGCATATAATGTCCACCAGCAACCTGTGGGATTATTTTCTGTGAATAATACTTTGGGAAATACAGAGATCCTGAAGCTCTAAGGGACCTTGGAGTTCACATGGAGTCCAGTTTTTCCCTTTAACTCAGAGGCAGCGTGGTCTAAAGCAGTAACTCTAAAAGTGTGGTCCCCAGACCAATGTCACCTGGGAGCCTTTTGAAAATTCAAATTCTCAGGCCCCACTCAGGCCTAGTGAATCAGAAACTCTGGGGGTGGGGTCCTACAGGCTGCATTATTATATCCCACTAGGTTATTTCAGTCTGAGAACCACTGTCCCAGTGGATTGAGAAACAAGCTGAAGCCCCATTGTCTGGGCTTAATTTCTACCCCTGCTACTTAGTACCTTTGTGACCTTGGGTGAGCTTTCTAAATTCCTGTGTGAAATAGTATCCATCTCATGGGGTGGTCATAAGCATTCAGTGAATTAAAATATATAAAGCACTTGGAGCAGTATCTGCAATGTGTTAATTGCCATTGTGTTCATGATTATTGCCATTATTGAATAGTTCCTCTGAATTTCCAATAAAAGGGTAAGTAGAGTGTTATTGAGACCTACTATGTGATAGGAACTAAGGTATGGGTTGGCAAGGGAGGGTTGCAAGTTGGCATCTTAAAATTCTGATATCTGATTACTGACCTTACAGAACATAAGACATTCCTGTGCTAGGAAATGTTTTGCACTCTGACATTCTAGGAAATATCTTTTCTTACAAGTCATGGTGCTTCATTATAAATTACTGGTTTTGTGAGATGAGGAACTCAGAGAGAGTAGGATCACTTCCAGCTGTATTTTCTGCATCAGCTTCTGGTAGTGGTTGGAATCCCAGATTCAGCTTCAGCAAATGGCTTTTGACTCTACAGAGAAGGCCCTCCTCTAGGCACTAGCACAGAGAATCTCCTTTTGGTTTGTGTTACAATAAACCCAATGACATAGTAACCTCTGCAATTTGACCGAGGTTGCTCTGTGGCAGAGTTGGAATTCGAACCCAAAGCCTCCAACTCTCTGCCTAATGCTCCCACCACAACACTAGAGTATGTTCTATCTGGAGGAACCTTAGACAAAAGAGAGCATCAAGTTCAACCAGCTCAATTTGCAGAGAGAAGATTGAAGTGAAAGGGAGCCTGTAGCTGGCTTAAGGCTGTACAGCACTGGAGTGGATGAGCTACAGCAGAAGCTGAGCTCCACTCCTCTAAACTCTGCCCTTCACTTTAAGATGCCGTGAGTCCCCAGCCTGACTCCTGCAGTTAGGCATAGTGTGCAGGCTGGCTCTTGTGGATTTACCTATTCTTTTCCAAGCATCACGCCATGAGTAAGAAGGACTAGTCACCTGAGTTGGGGTGGGTGTGGATTTGCTGTCAATGGCCTTGTCCTACTGCAGATGTCCCTCTCTGGGACATGCTTGGTTGCAAATCTGCAGGAAGCTCTGGGAAAGCCAAACAAAAGGTACTAGAATGGGCCACAGGGGGCCCATTAGTTTCCTGGAGCCTCACAGAGCATTCCCAGGAGAGATCAATGCTGGGAGTGTGTGATCAGCGCAGGCACCATCACAGGCAGCTGCTGGCATATTAATATTCCAGATAAATGGCTTTTGGCTCAGGCAAAAGATCCTGCTTTGGAGCAGGTTTCTTTTTGAAGCTCCTAAGAGGGGCAACTTGCAAAAGAAGGCGAAGGAAAAAGGCAGCTTTGCAGAATGATTCCACTAGAAACCCTCTGCTCCCATCCATCTCTGTTTATTTTGTTCCTCTGCCTCTCCTGATTCATGGCAGGCTCACAAAAAAGGAGAGAGAGAGCTCAGCTGCACACATCCTCAGGGAGGAAGGCAGTCAGCAATTACCCAGGACACTAAAGCGGCCGTCTGCACAACCCATCAGCTTTGGAGCCTCACCACATTGTGCTTGAATCCTAGCTTTGCCATTTCCCAGCTATGTGACCTTGGCTGGATCTCTCAACCTTGTTGAGCCTCAGTTTTCTTGACTGTAAAATGGGACAGGATAACATTTTCCCTAAAGGGTGGCTGAGGATTAAATGCAGCCAGGTACTTAGCACAATGCCTGCTGGTGGGTGAAACTAGGTGCCATTATCACAAAGGTGGCAGCTCAGAGCAAACAGAGCTAGCAGTGTCCTGAGCAGGGCTGGTGACATTTATTCCCTGCAGTGAACCTGCTCACTGGCTGCTGAGGGCCCTACTTCTTGTGCTGCATCATGTGGAGTATGTCCAGATGTTTCAAGCTTAGGGAAACTCCAGGCTAAAGTCCTTTAAATCTAATTTTAGAGGTTCAGAATCTGAGACCCGGAGAGTGACTTGCTCAAGCTCACACAGCAAATTAGATGCTAGAGTGGAACAAAGCCTTGTTTCCTGTCTTTCTGAGCATATAAGATACATTCGCCGAAGGAGCCTTATTACTTGAGGTCTTTCTCTCTTTCCCTGAAGCCCTGCACTTAGAAAGGGCCATATTTGTCACTGCAAGTCTATGTCTAACGGACTAGACCAGGCCAGAGTGGCAAAGGGGGCATATGGTGTAGATGTTCCCAGACCTTGTCTGCATCGGGGTCACCTGGTGAGCTGTTCAGAAATGGGTCTCCAGTCCGGCCCCTAGAGTAACCAGGGGTGGGGGGAGTAGTGTAGGCTGGGTCCCAGGAATCTCAGTGTCCACAGTGCTCCCCTGAGAGCTCTGTGAAGAACAAGTGGGAGGCCTCCTGGCCTGGGAAGATCTCATCCCCCACCACAGGGAGGGGCATGGCTCCTGATTCTTGGGTGACCCTGAGCAAGTTACCTGTCTTCGACTCAGTTTCCTCATCTGTGCCGTGGAAGGCAAATGCTCCTTTTCTCAGGGATTGTGGGAGCCAAACAGAAAAATATGTGACAGTATGTCTACCCCAGCACCTGGTTGGGGTAGATACATGAAATGCTTGCTCAGGCAAGTCCAGGAGTGCCCAGCACAGCACCCAAGCCAGCATGTCCCATGGAGGGACAGCACCCCATCTTCCGTGCTGACAATAGGCAGGCTTTCAGTGAAGATCTAGGCCTGGACTGGGCCCCCAGCAGGCCTGGCCAAGGTATTGAGCCTCAGGATGTGGGATGCAAGGCATGATAGACATGCAGAACAATGACAGCAACAATAGGGCAGTTATGTGTGCTTACCATGAGCCACACATGCACCAGGCACGCTGAATAGTCAGTCATTTCTCCTTTACCTGGGACACAGGAGGGAGCCCCATCTGACAGTGGAGGACAGCTACCTAAGGGCCATGCCCATGGTCTCACAGGAGCATAATGCCTGATCCCTGTAGCCCTGGTGGCTCCTGCCTCCAACTATGGAGGAAAGGGCTGCTGGGGCATTGGGGAGGATGTTCTCCAAGGTGGCTGCCTGCCTTCTGGGCTGCAGAATCTGGGACACAGGAGCTCAAGGCTCGGCACTGGGCCAGAGTTTGAGTAGGCAAGTCTCACACCCCTCATACCCTCGAGCCCCAGATGTGTTCATGACCAGAAAAAGATGCTGCTCCAGGCCTGGCTGCCTCAGAACCAGTGAGAGGGCCTCAGGAGAGTGAGAACTTGGCAGCCCCTGAGAAACACAAAGCCATTTTCAATGTGAGGAAGATGCTGAGGATACAGAAGGAGTTGGAGGAGAGAAACGCATTGCTCCAGGTCCAAGAAAATGATCATTATCAAAAGCCCAATTTGAGCTCTTCCATGTACCCAGCATGTCCAGGGCTGGTGACATGGTCCATTCACCAACAATATCCCATCCCCTTCAGCAAACACACAGTGCTGTCTCTGCCCTTCCGCCTGAGGACAGTCCAGTGTCTTGGGCACCTGTGCATCACTGCTCCTCAGCCACTGGGGACCACAGTGAATCCTGAGAGTTTCTCACTGGGACCAGACAGAGCTCAAGAGGGATGTCCTGACTTTTGCGGGTGGACGGCCATCAGACTAGGACTGATGCCTAATTTCCAGGAGACATGCAGTAAATACCAAGGCCGCTGAGGAGTGAATCACCATCTAAGTCTCCTGGAACTGTCAGGAGGAAGGAGCCTCAAAAAGATCAACGTGAGATCAGGCCAGGGCATATGCTTCCCCTACTGCCACATGGTTTGCCAGAGCTTCATCCATGAGGTCATATTACTGTGCCTCTGAGTTTGATAGCAATCATTTAATTCTAAGAGTCTATGACCTTCCGTCATTCAGTTCAACCATCCATCCACTGCTTACTGGCATTCACAGCGTCCTTGGGAAGCAGACTTCAAACCCTAATTGCACACCTTTCATCACAGGGAATCATTCTCTCCCTTGCCAGCCATTTCATCTCCCAATGGCTCTGGTCTTCCTAGAAAATTGTTTCTAGTGTGAGCTAATATGTTTGTCTCTCTGGGGACCCACCCTTTAGAGATCTTGGAAGTGAAGTCTTCCTCCTCTCCGCATCCTCATGAGACAGGAAGTGACCAGAGTTTGACATCATCTGTATCAAACTCCTAAGGAGTATTACACAATTTTGTTTTCACTCTTTTCTCTAGAACTTTCCCATCTCTTAAAAAATGAAGGCAGGTCTGATGCTGTTATTCCTATTTCATTGATGAAAACAATGGAACACAGAGCAGGTAACTGAACATCAAAGGCCACATGTTGATAAGTTGAAGAAGTAGACCTGAGATTCAGGTCATCATCCTCCAAGTCTGAGGCTATCTGGGATGTATTGTGTGAGGCTCAGGGTCTGAATTGTGATGGTTCTGGGGTGTCCCACTGTCCTTCAGGGAACTTGACCTCATCACACCTTTTCTGACCAGCACACAGCCCCCTGCCCTGTGTGACCTTAGGAGCACGGAACATTTTATTTCTTAGAATAGGGCCAGACAGCCCAGGCTGCTGGCTTTCCTCCAGCAATTCTTGGGGCTGCTTCAAGCAGAAATGTCTGGAAACTTGTGGAGTTCGTGAGTAAATGGCTTCATGGAAGTGCCTGTTAAAATTTCCTCTGCTGGAGACTAAAGTAGACAGAGCCAAAGCCAGTGGGCTTCCCACCTCCCTCATGGTACCCCTGGGTCTCAATTCTCTTTCACTCCAGCCCAGCCCTGGAAAACCCACACCCTTGTCTAAACACCAGCACCAAGCCGACCCAAGCAGGGCCATATGCGTTAGATTATATTATTGCTTAAAATATTTGCTGGTCTTTTCCATGGAAGATTATTCCTCCCTACCCCATGAGGCTTGGCCATTTGATTCGATTTAGCCAATGAAATGCGAGCAGAAGTGAATTGTGCTACTTCTGAACAGAAGCATTAAGAGTTGTGGAGTTCTACTCTGTTTTTCCTCAGTCATGAGACTAGCTATGCCCCAGATAGAGGCTGCTCCCTCTGCCCAGTACTGGAATGACAATGGCATAGAACAGAGCTGCAGATGGTGAGAAAGGATATAGAATTCAAATAAGAACTAAGCCTTTGCTGCTGTAGGTCACTGACAGTTGAGAGTTATTTGTTACTGCAGCATAACTTAGACAAGCCTGACTGATACACCAGACATGGCAGGAGGTAATGTGTTGTCAAGACAGATGGGCCCTAGGGTCCTCCAGAACAAATCTCCTATGAAAAAAAAAAAAAAAAAAAAAAAAATTCCCATGTGGGAAGAGAGAGAAAATACCTGCAGGTAGACCCAGAGGTGGGGAGCTTTATTCCCTCAGCTACCTCTGCAGACTTCGCTGACTCAGAATGTAAAAGGCAGAGTTTGTATTTGCCTCCATCTCCACACACTTCCGCCAGCCAGAAAGCTTATTTGGGGCCTCTGATAAGAATGATGTGATGCCCAATTTTTACTCAATTATTGATTTTTATCCTCAGGAGAAAATAGTTTGTGATCTTTAAATAAGGAAGGAAAACAGCTCCTGGAATTGATTCCTGAGTAATTTAATCACCTTTTGCCCAGACAACTCAAAGCTGGCTCAAGGATTAGCCACATATTGATGCATGTACTGCATTTCCAGGGATATCCACATGCAGAGGGACCTGGGGAGCTTCACTGCCACCCCTTCCCCACCCCTCTGTCTCCTGGGAGAAGCACTGTGCAGAGAACTGCTTTGGACCTTACTACCTTCCAAAGCACCCAGACAGAGGAGTGGGAGGGCCACTGAGACCACACCCATGCCTTTAAATACAGAAGGGAAGCTGATGTTCAGAAAAAGCACACACGAAAAAATCTTGAGGTGCTGGGATGTGTTATGTAACAGTTTTCCTCATCTATGGAAGATAAAATGATCGTCTGAGTGGAGGTCAGGAGGCTGGCATCTGACTCCTGCTTTCTCCCTGCCAGTTGCAGTAACACCTTGGCAAGCCATCATGTCTTGGAGTCTCAACTTTACCAACAGAAGGCTGGTTTCTGTCATTCATTTACTCATTCATTCACCTAAATAACCACTTTCTAAACACCTGTTATCTACCAGACACAGCATATAGATGACAAAAACTAATGAAAGTAAAATGAGGTGTGGTATGTTGGAAAAGTGACCACAGAGTCCTCCCATCTCTATGCCATTTTTTCAACAAGAGGTAGAGTATAGTTAGACTTGGCCGTGGGTCTTTCTTGGCCATGTGAATTTCTTTGGCCAATAGGATAATAGTAAATGTAACATAGCAGTGACTTATAAAGCCCTTGCATATTGGGTCTTCCTTCTTTCCTGTGCTTGCATCCCTGAGACCACCATGAGAGTAAACCCAAGCTAGTCTGCTGGAGGATGAGAGTCATGTGTCCCAATTCTTCCTATGTCTCCTGCTGAGAGCCTGCCAACCACCGGCCTGTGTGCACAGCATACCCAGACAGTCCAGCCACCAGCCTACCCATCAACTGACCACAAATGCATAATGGTGCCCAGAAAGAATCGGCTGAACCAGGAAAATACACACCCAGATGACCCACATAATTGTGAGCAAGATAAAATGATTGTTATTTTAAGCCATTAATTTTGGGGATGATTTGTTACAGGGCAAAAGCTAACTGATACAGAAAGGAAGACATCCATTGAGCATCTTTTCATGGTAGATAAAGGCCCTTTACACAGATTTCCTTATTACATCTTTACTATAACCCTGATGAGGTAGATAATATGCACCCCACTTTACAGTTGAGAAAACCAAAGCTGAGAGAAGTCAACCCACTAGTCAGACCAAAGCAGTAGAAGAGCCAGAATTAGAACTCGAAGCTAAGATGGTCATAACCTGCCAAGGAGGTACCTGCCAAGGGAAGGGTTTGTGCAACCAACTCTGAGTAGACTCTGCTTTGCAGGCTCAGAATTCTTGGTTTGTAGGCTGTACAACCCACCCTGAGACTTCACTCTTGGCACCCTGCAGAGCTGCATGCTGTGCAGGGAAAAAGTATGATGAGTCCAGAAAGCCTGAAAAAAGATGGGGTCATGATGAAAGATATGAGGAGAAGAGGTCAAGGCAGTGCTTTACAGCTGAAATGCCTCATAAGACCAGCTTATGGGAGCCTGCTTCTAAATGATCAATTCCAATCTCATTATGACCGCAGCTGCCATTAACTCAGGAGCTAATTGCTATTAGCTTACAGAAACTCAAGAGGGTTTAGCTGCAAAAATTCCATGACACGGGGCCATCTCACTGCTTAAATGGCCACATTCCTGTTATTAATTCCATTTGACTATTAGCTTATTACTGTTAAGTTATTATAACTTTGTATAAAGTCCTTGAACCGGTGTATGTCCTCCATGTACATTTCATTACGGGGTGCAGAGTGCACCCAGAGGTTCGATATTTTAATTTTCATTTTTCTTTAAAGTATAGGCTTATTTAAAACCATCAAGAAGGCTCTTGATTTGGAAGACAGCTCTGTAAGCAAAAGCCCTAACAAAAACCAGACTTTGCTCAGCGTTTTGATGCAATTAAGGTCTTGGCAAATGTAGAGCAAGTCTGAAGAGCAGAGCTGAGCCCTGGAAGGGCCCTGGGAGAGTCTAGTCCATTCTCATGTTACAGTTGGGGAAACTGAGGACTAGAGAGGAGGCAGGACTCAGGTAAGAAAACATGCCACGTCGGTATCAGGCAGACAGCACTATCTGAAACAACCAGCTCTCTGTTTTCGATGAATTAAAAGTCTGCTGAAGATGCCAAGTATGTAAGATTACCCACACCAAACCATTCCGGTAGGGTCTGCAATCTTGCCTGTGAAAAATACCTACGTGCTAAGAAACGGCCAAGATGCAATCATTCACTCCTTTCCAGTGGAGAGGCAGCTGGATGGAGAACTACATGACAGTGTGTAAAATTACACATATTTAACGGGTGACGACAAGGTTCTCTCTGTCTGCGTTCAGAAGCCTCCCTTAACAAGATCCAGTTGGTTAGTTAAGAAAATAGGACTGTGTATAATTACCAAGTTCACCGTTTGTTTTTGTTTAACTTTGTAGCTTCTTCCCAAGATGCCTCCAGGCATGTCTGGAAAAATATCAGCACTTGTTGCTAAGCAGAGTCTGGGCCTGGGAGGTGTTCTCTAAATGCTCCATGGAGTCCCTCTGTGGCCAGGTCCAGGAAGCAGCTGGTGAGGAGGGGTTGATGGGGCCAGGGCTCTGACACCAGCTCTGTCTCTCACTGGCTGCGTGGCTGTGGAGTGTCACGGTGCCTCCTTGGAGTCTCAGTTTTCTCATCTACACAACTGAAGAAGCAAAATGGAATGTCCTCAGCCCTTTCCTCTTCCACATGTCTACTCTAAATCTCTTTTATTGGATTTTTGCTCTTAAAAGCATGGAGGAGGGAGGTGATAAGATAGAGCAAAGGAAATTGGCAGCTCTCGAGTGCAGGGCTTTCTCTGGGGTCAGGGTTTCTGAAAGGATCCTAATTAAAGCCAAGTGAGCTCTTTCGAGTGAAGATCTTGGCAGAGTTGCTTGTTGACCTTGAGAGGTAGGGATTGCTGAGTGACAGAGAGAGAGAAAGAAGAGAAAAGAGAGAGGCGAGGAGAAAAAGGAGTCAGAAAGGAAAAAAGAAGAAGGAGAAAAGGAGGTGGAGGGGTCAGCAGGGCGGAGAAGACAAGCAGCCTCAGACGAGGGAGAGATTTAAAACAAAGAAACAAGTTGGCGAAAATCAGATGGGAGGAGCAGAGAGCAGAAAAGAATAAAAGGTAAGGAGGGACACAAATGGAGAAGTGGGGGACAGAAATGCACGCATCTATCAGTTAATTTCTAGAGCATACAAAATAGAAATAATCCTCCTTCAGAGCGCACATTTGAGGGTGAAGTGGGAGACAGTAGAAGCCGGAAGCATTTTTCAATGTGGACACATAAGCAAGGCTTTAACTATTAACTGATTGCTTGTGTATGTGCGTGCATGTGCACACACACACATGTGCAAGTAACAGGCCATTGTGTCCAGGCATTGTGAAACATGCCACAGAATCCACTGGTCAGAGTCAATATTTCCTCAAAATGGCAGTAATTTAACCATCGTGCCTGTCTCCGCTCTCAGAATGTAACTAACATCTTAAGTCAATAGCTTTATGGAATCCCTGCAAATCCCTTCTCTCTTGCTGCCACCCTGGAGAGACACCGTTGTGTGTTTTACCTGGAAATAAAGCAGCTGCACCCCTAGGGCAGGCAAGTGAAGAGAGAGCGATGATCTCATCGCCTGCCCAGCCCATTTTCCTCATGACCCACCTTGCAGCTGGCATGCAGTCTGCAGCCCTCTGATTTAGCCAGCTTGGGGTCCCCTTGCTCAATTGCAAGAGGACAGGAGCTCTGGGGGGCTGAGGAGGGAATCTGCTCAGTGGCTGTGCCCCTTCTTATTCTCTTGCTTCTGAGTCAGGTGATTTGGCCTCAAACACCACGTAAAGATGAAATATTTTGTTCCCTCACTGCTCAGTAACTCTTCTTCTAGGTCCCCAAAGTCTCTGAGCTGTGAGAACAAAACAAGACAAAGCCCATCTCAGGACAGCTGAGGCCCTTTGGCCCTCTTGGCTTGGCTTGATTTTGGTAGTTCCACCTAGAGGACAGGACTAGATACTGTGGTCCAAGTTGGGAAGATAAAATGCTGTCTGTTTCTGAAGCAAAAAAGCTGAAGCTGAGACAACAATTAGCATTGATAAGGTCCCTATTGGGGCTTGAAAGAGAACCCTGGCTTGTTTGTCAGTTTCTGTGTGAGGCTGTGAGCCCACTGGACATGGTTAGCACTTGAGCTATCCCCTAGTTTATGGGTAAACGAGAACCCCAAGAAAAAAGCAACTCTGATTTGTAGCATTCACCAATTTCCACAGTGTAAATACTCCCACTACGGCTGATTTCAACCAGTAAGTGGTGACATCACTGAAGGAGGTGCTGGAAAGAGAGGAAGATGTTCAGCTCTTGCTCTTCTGGGAAGAAGTAGCCCCAGTGCACCACTGTTTGGAACCATTTTCTCACGACTTCCTTCCCCTGATCATAACTTTCTTCAGTACAGGGCCCATCCTGCTGCCCATGAGTTCTTCTAAAACGTGGAAACGATTGTGGTGCTTCCTGGGTTATAAACCATCAATGGCTCACCATTGCCTATGAGATAAAACCCAAAGTTATTAGCCCAGCATTCAAGGCCTTTTTAATTTGGCCTCACTCTATTTTTTTTTTTTTTCAGCCAAATACATGACCCATGTAATATGCACCATATTTGAACTCTGATGATTGCTCTCCTGTTCTCACTCCCCTGGATTATAAGTTCCTCATGGGCAGACAGTCTGCGTTCTTCCTTTTTGCATTTCCAGGTCCTCACACGTTGTATGTGCTCCCCAGATGTTGCAGGAAGGAGGGGAGGGAAGACCCTGAGTAATATTGGCCTTTCCCTACAGGGCATGTGCTCACCAGTTCCTCCCTGGCTCCTGGCTCTTGCCCACCATCTGCCTAGTGTGCCCCTCCTACCACTTCCTCCACCATCGAACTCCAAACCCATGTCTCCTGGCTCTAGCATCAGCTGTGTACCAGGATGTCTTCTCCACTGCCAATCCATCCGTTCCACAGCAGACAGAAGTTGAGCTTCCCCTACATGCCAGAGGCAGCTCCTGGCATGTGCCAGGGAAACAGCTATGGATGAGACAAATGACATCCCTGCCCTCCTGGAACTGGCACATGGCGGAGATCGATGATCAAAAGAACAGCAGCAAAGCCCCAAGGCTAAAGAGTACAGGAGCAAGCTGGAGCAGAGAGGGTATCGCAGGGGCTCTGGTTTGATAAGAACAGCAGGGCAGGCATCTCGAGGAGAAGCTCTGTAAGGGGAGGCATCATGTCTTTGTCTCCCCCATGGAGTCTGGCCCCTTGTGCCTCCTCCAGGCTTATCTTATGGATTCTCTCATTCATCCTGCGTAGTTGGAACTTCCCTTATGAGACTTCTTCCCCTGAAGAAGCATGCTTCAGTCTGTTTCATCCTGAGAATGTGCCCGTCCCTGACCTTAGGTCTCTCTTGAGATGATGCACTCTTGCTCTCGTCTTGTCTCCACAGCTTTCCTGTTGCCCCTTTGCTCTGACATTCGCTCCCAACCGCCACAAAATCCAGTCCCAACCACAGTCAGTGACCCTGAAGCCCCATCCAGGCACTTCTCAGTCCTTCCCTTGCAGGGCCTCTGTGGGGTTGGACCCACTGAGCATTGCCTCCTCCAGAGACTCTCCCCATTCCTGGACTCTCCTTTGCTCCCTCAGGGTCTTTCTTCTGACTCCTCTACAACACTCCCAGGACATCAGCCTCCACCTGCATCTATAAGCAGGTGCACCTCCAGCCCACACCTACAGCCAAAGCCCCTGTCCCAAGCAATGGGCTACAGAACCAGCCCCTTCATTGCCATCCCCCGCCTTGAGTGGCCCACAGGCCTTGGACATCAGTGGGTGTGATCATCGCTCAGATCAGCCACTCTCCTCAGGTCCCTGCTCGTGAATGGGTCCACTGCTCAGCCAGGATCCCAGCAAAGAATCAGGGAGTCACCCGAGACTCCTCTCTCTCCCATACTTGCCTTAATAATTCAGCAATTCCTGCAGCTTTTATACCCTAGCTTATTTCCAAGTTTATTTCTCCGTTTCTGTCACTGTCCCCATATTTGCTATTCAGGTCCTCACTACCTCTCACCTTCTAACAGATTTCTCTGACCCAGGCTGGCCTCTGATTCACACAAAACCTCTAGAATAATCCTTCAGAAACAGAAATTTGCCTGCACTTCTCCCTGTGTAGACCCATCCTGTGGCTCCCTGTAGCCCACAGTGGAGGCCCACACTCCCAGGCCCGTCCCGCAGGCCCTCCGGAGTCTGGCACCTGCCTGTCTTCCTGCCTGCCTCTCACCACACCATGCTCACTCTGCCTGGCCCTCGGTATTCCAGGCACACCCAGCTCCTTGTCATTCCGTGCACTCAGCAGGCTGTTTCATGGCTCAGATCCTGCGCTTACTCAGGGTCCTCTGCCTGGAATAGCCCGACTTTCTCCACGAGCTAGTCCACCTGGCTCACCCTTCCTGACTCTGCACCTCTCAGCTCAGGCATTCCCTGCTGCCAGAAACTTCTCTCACTGCCAACCCATCCCTGAACAGATCCCATAGGAGGGACTGCTCTCTCTGTTCTGTGTATTCCCCAGCACACACACACCATATTGTAATTCCTTGTTTGCAGGCATCCTCCAGGTTGTGAGGGGAGCACACAGCCATGTCATATCCATCTTTCACCCTCCATGCACAACCTATATTGTTCACTTGAAAAATCATTTACTCAACTAGTTCAGTGCTAGGCACCTGGTTAAAAGAAGGGAAAGAAATGTACACTTGGCAGGGAAGCAGGAGAGCATCATGGTTCCTGCCTTTCTGTTTAAGAGCTATGCACCCTTGGTAGGTCCTCAACCTGTCTGGGCCTCTGTTCCATCACCTGTAAAATGAGCTGATAGCAAATCAGCTCATCAGCGGGTTGCAGGAGGATTCACTGAGATGCGCACCACTGAGCACTTTGAACAGTCAGCTCCTCTTGTTATTCCCGGCACACCGCGGGACCTGCTCATGGACATATGTTATTCCACTCACTTTTCATAAGGCTGTAGTGAAATAGGTGTTGTTATCCTGACTTTCCCAGTTGGGGAACTGTTGGCAGAGGCTGAGTGGTCTCCCAGGTCTCCCATGCAGTCAGAGATGGAGCAAAGTGTCACCGGCTCTGTCTCCTTGCTCAAAACACCTTGGTGTTGCTCCTTTGCTGACCTAACTTCAAGGGAAAGGGAGACCCTCCATAGAATCTGAAGGAGACCATTTCCTGTAAGCCAGAGAAAACCCGGTGGCGAGCAGCCACCTGAGGACACAGGGCATTCATTGTCCCTTGGGTAACTTCTCCAGTGCCCACAGAGCTGATGGGGGAGTTTCTGGACCATCATGGTTCAGACAGGAAAGCTGGATTGTGTGTCTTTAGGGGAACCTCACCACCCCTTGGGGTGATGTCCGAGCTGACAGCCTGGCCAGATGCCTCTCACACAAAGCTGCTTCTTCCCCATCAGAAGGACTCCTGGGCAGGGAGGGGGTGGTGGGGCGCAGGTGGGGCTTACCCAAAAAGGCCTTTCCAGCAGGGCCCCCTTGGGGTCTAACTGGCCTCTGCCCTATGCTTGCTGTGTTGGCAGGATGCTTGCTTGGATTTCAGCACCTGGCCCCTCGCTCAGCATGCCTGCCCTCAGAGTTCGTGTGCAGGGATAAATGCCCCTCTATTTGGGATCTAGAGGTGCATGACAGGAATTCAGCCCCTGTGGGGTTTCCTGTTCTTCCAGGAGCTATGTGCAGTGGAGGCTCTGGCCTCACACAATGCTGACCTCCCAGCTTGCCATCCTCAGCACAGCCAAGTCCCCAGGAACTGTTCCCATGGGATGCCCAAGTAGTGGGGCCCCCAAGACCTTTGGGAAATCCACCCTGTGGGGAGTCACTTTCCTCCATAAACAGCCAAGGTCAAATGACACATGTGTTTCTGGTTGGGAGGACTGGGCACCAGTGTTGGGGAGGGTGCAGATCAAAGGGTCAGGGAGCTGGGAGGAAGCCTGTTTACAGAATGGGGGATGGTAGACCTTTTTTTATTTCCTAGTCAGTCAGCAGAAGAGATTTTCTGAGGGGGTGCCTCTGATCCCAGAGGGAGTAGAGGGGCTGGTGCCAAGAAAAAGGCCCCAGCCCACAATCCTGGGAACAGATTCCTGGCTTTGTCCTCATTCATTCCATGGCCTTATGCACATCTTGTTTCCCTCATGAGACTTTGTTTCCACATCAGCATGCTGGGAGACACGCCCAATTCATCAATTTCCCCATTTGTTATTTATGAGTGTCTGTGGGCCAGGCCCAGTGCCAGGTACTAGGGGTAGAGAAAGGAAAGTCTCAGCTCACAGTCTCAATGCGCTGGGGAACCAGGCCATCAGCTCCACTCTGAGTGAGGGAAAGGCCAAGAGAAGATTTGCCCAGGTATGTGGAAACACAGAGGAGGGGTTTTTTGATGGGTTGGAAGGTGGCCCCCAAAAGATAGATCAAGATCCATGGACTCCCGGTACCATGAATGTGACCTTCAGATAGAAGGTTTTTGCAGATGTAATTAACTTACTGAAGTCACCCTTAATTATCTAGGTGAGTCTTAAATTTGATGACACGTGTCCTAATAAGAGATAGAAGGGGAGAAGACACAGATACAGGGAGAAGACAGCCATGTGAAGGCAGAGGCAGAGACTGGAGTGAGGCATTTATAAGCCAAGGACTGCTGGCAACCACCAGAAGTCAAGAGAGAAGCCTGCAGTGGGTTGTTCCTCATACCCCTCAGGAAAAGCCGGCAGGCCAACACCTTGATTTGGGACTCCTGGACTCCAGAACTGTGAGAAAACGAGTTGCCACTATTTCAAGCCTCCTGGGCAGTGGTGCTCTGGTGCGGCAACCTATGGGCAACCGAGTGTCTAACCCACATCCAGGAAGGTTGTCTTGGGAGGTTTCTGAAGCAGTGGCATTGGAAATGAGTCCTGAAGTTGGAGTAGAAGGTCATCAGGCTGCAGGGACAGGGTGGGAGGCCTTCAGGAGGCCTTACCAAAGTGTGCACAGGCACGAGGCAAAAACAAGCATGGCAGGGGCTGAGGACAATGATCCAGTAGGATTGGAGCCTGGAAGCCTGCAGAGGACCATGAATGATCCGGTAGGACCGGAGCCTGGGAGCCAGCGGAAGACAGCGTCAAAGACAGCCTACTCTAAAGATGGTACTCTGTTGACCCAGATTCTGGATGTCATCGTGAGGGTAACGGACCCATTGAAAGCATTCAACGGGGGAGTGCTCCAGTCAGGGTGTGCTTTGGAAAGGTTTCCCAGGAACCCAAAGGGAAGAATGGATCCAGAGCTGACTCAACCGAGACCAGGAGGTCTGTTTGGCAGCAATGCCAGCCTGGAATGGTGGGAGCTGGAGCGGCAGAGGCGAGGCAGGCACAGAGCCCAGGGAATGGGAGGACACAGGGGGAGGAGGCACCATCAGCAGAGCCCGGACTGCCTATTGTGGGGCACTCTAGGAGGCCACCCAGGTAGGGGTCTGGGTGATGGCATCATTCCGCTTACTGAACCATAGAGACAGAGTGGTCTCAGGAGTCCACAATGAGTTAGGTTGGGGGACATGTTGCATAGGATTGCTAAGAGGATCAATGGACTATAACGCATGCAAAGTGCCCAGCACAGTGGCTGACCAGTGGTGCTCAATATTTGTCAGAAGACTATAGAAAGAGGCCTGAGGGAGGGACTAGGCGCTTGCCTCCCTCTCCATGCCTGGCACCATCTGCAGTGCTGGGCACAATAGGTGCTCAATGAATGCCCACAGAATTGAAATATGGGCTGGACCTCGAACACCATCTGCCAGGCCATAATAAGCCCAACACAGTTTGCAGCAAGAGATTCATCCCACAGACCATATCGACATCCACGCAGTTGCAGGGAAATCAATCGGTCCGGCTCCAGCTGTCGAAACTAGGAGCTGAGAGGAACCTTGGACAAATAGTCCTCGGCTCAGCACTTTCTCTGTCTGGAAAGAAAACCAGGTGGGGGCAGGGGAGGAACACCAGGCCATCAGAAGGTTATGAGGCCATAAATAAGAGATTTGTGGTAAATAAGCTGGTGAACATATCCGCTGGCTGCTCTTTTTTATCACTCACCCAGAGAGCAAAATTCCCCCGCATCTTTTCTGCAGGCCAATAAATATCCTTCAAGGAGCCTGTATTTACATAGAGAGCAAGGCGGGTGCTGCTGCTCCACAGGCCCCATGTCAAGAAGGAACAATGTATGGCCCTAAAGAGAATGGCTGTGCGGGGAATCGATGCAAATGCAGTTTCTGTTCCCAGGATGATATTCCCGAGAAGGGTTCAGCCCGAGTTCAAGGATTGTGCTCGGGCGGGTGCTGCGGGGACCTTTACATGGAGGAGGTGAGTCTCTCCCCTAGACGGGGTCCTCAGCTCCCTCAAGCCCGCTCTGGGGCTCTGCACCCATGACCCCTTCTCTAAAATGAAAGAGGACTAAAGGTTATACTCTGGGACCTCTAGATCAACCACAGGGTGTTATGTCACAAAAGGATTCATTAAGGACCTACTCTGTGCCAGGCGCAGTAGGTAAATGGAAACAAGGACAGCCAAGGCTCCTGCCCTCCAATCAGAGAGCTGGGATTGAGTGGCTTCACCCAGTAGTGGGGGAGGCTGGTCAGAGGGGCTGGCATGTAAGCTAACACACCCAGTGGGATTTGAACATGAGCAGAGGGGAGAGGGTCCTGAGTAGAGGCCATGGCCTACTCAGAGCAACCCAGGTGAGAGACATGGAAGCAAGGTGCCAGGAGGAGGTGGAAGAACACTTGACAGCTGGAGCGCAGTGGGTGAGAAGAGGAACTGGAGAGAAGGCAGGTGGCTTTCTGGGATGTGGCTCCTGCAGACTCCTTCAGCCCTCAGGGCCTTTTTTTGTATGGGCAGTGGGTGGCCACTTCAGGTTCTTAGTCAGGAGAGTGACATTCCCAGGGAGCTCTCATTTCTGAAAAAAGCAATCGACAATTTTTTTATGACCACAATGCTTTGGGTATTGTCCCCTTCATCTTGGAATAATGCCCAGCACAAATAAGTGCTTAATAAATGTCAGCAGACCCACTGAGTCAATGTCTGAAATCCCCCACAGAGCAGACCTTGCAAGCATATTTTCTATTTGAGTGACCCAGGAAAGCGGTGCTATGGGCAGTGTTTTGCTTTTTGACTGGGAGATGAAGGGGGGCAATGTAGTGGCAGTTGAATGACTTGCCCAAGGTCAGCCTCAGACTTAATGGCTGAGCTGAGATTGGATTTCAAGTGTTCTGCTTGTTAAAAAGAGTCCACCATGATGCAGCTTAAAGAGAGAGCTAGAAATAGAAGTGGAAGCAAGACATAGAAGACAAGGAGAGAGGAAAGAAGAGTAAGAAGGTGAAACAGTGTTGGCTGACAGGCAGATGTCTCGTCTTCCTGTACCTGTACCACTTGGGGCTTTATTTACAGTCCTTGGTGTAATCATATAAGATGTAACATCTTTTAACCATTTGCCAAACCAAGAGCATAAGCTTTTAAACCTACACATGCATTCACATTTGACCATGGTACACTGTTTTACTTTATGAAGAATGGCGAACACTGCTTTGTGAACAGCTGGCTGGTCTTTATTCAAAGCCAGACGTGGTAAACAAAAAAAGACAAGTCGATAGGCTATACTTGCCAGGAGCAATGACCAGGATTTCTTAAACCATGTACATTTTATTCCTTTTGGACTCAGCTGAAGATACTTGTTCCTGCCTCAGAAAGTCTTAGAGTTTCTAGAAGGTTGACAAGCAGGAAAGAGAGAAGCTCCTGCTTTTCAGTCCATAGCAATGCAGGAAAGTCAGATGGGGTGACAAGTCGCAGACGCACCCACCTTGAGTTCAAGGGGAAGGAAGAAGGAGGCCTTGCTATGGCCTTCTCACCTGTGCAGTATTTGCAGCCAGGCTGTTAGAGAAGAGCCACATGGGAGCCTATTGGAAAGGTGGGCAGCTGCGTGCTTGTTCCATTGTTGATAAGGGAGGTGTTCCCTAAACCCGCCACTGGCCCTCTAGCTCCTTGCATGTATACAGGTTGAGCATCCCTAATCCAAAAATCCAAAATCCACAATGTCCCAAAATCCAAAATTTTGAGCACCAACGTGACCCCACAAGTGGAAAATTCTACACCTGACCTCATGTGACAGGTCCCATATATTACTAAAAGTATTATATAAATTACGTTCAGGCTGTATGTGCATGGTATATATGAAAACATACGTGAGTTCTGTGATGAGACTTGGGTCTCATCCCCAAGATATCTTATTATGTATATGCAAATATTCCAAAATTCCCAAACACTTAAAATCCAAAACAATTCCGGTCCCAAGCTTTTCAGATAAAGGATACACATCTGGTACAACCTGTCAGAGCTCCTGGGGAAGAGGGGCTGGCAGGAGGATTTGGATGTAAAGCACACACCATATTAACAAAGCAGAAACCTGATGGGCAGCTTCTGGGCTCTCTCCTGGTGATCATAGCTGGCTAGTAATTTTGGTAAATAGATGACTACTGGATAGAGGGGCGGTCAGGGAGGTAGCTGGCAAAATCTAAAGTGTGACTGGCTGTGGACACAGGATTAGACCTGGCTGCTTGAGCCCTGACTCTATCTGTGATTGCTTTGAGACTTCAGGCAGGTCATTTGCCCCAGTAGGAATTAGAATCCCCATCCTGTTGCTTCATAAGGCAATTGTGTGGTTGCAGAATGAGTGCCAGTGTGAATATTCGGAAAACTGTGATGCGCATTCTACATACGTAAGAGAGAAGTGGTGTGTTATTAGGCCACTGGCAAACACTTACCACTGCACAAGACCTGCTAAACTCCCTTTCAAAGGCAGGCTTCCCAAGGGACAGAAACCAGTCAGCACCCTGAGCCCAACCCAGGCTTTAGGCTGAGTTGGAAGCCTGGGCAAGGAGAGAAGGGAACCACCCCATCTCTGGTGCTAGAAGCCTTGGAGAGTGTTCATATATACACAGCCTACACACACCAGCCTCCATGCCTCCCTGGGCACTGAGGGTGGGGCTGGGCTGGGCACAATCACTTCTTGTTCCCCCTAATGTCCCCTAAGGTTGCCCTCTGCTCCTGCCCTTCTCTCAGTCATTGATCACTTGGACAGATATTTGGTGGGAGGATGATTTGCAAAGCGAGTCCTGGATGCAGAAATTCTCTTGGTTCCTTCAGTAACTCCATGATCAGCAACAAGCTGAGACAGCCAGGTGGGAGGGTGTCCCTGGTGAAACTCCAACCAGTTTGTCCACTGAGGTGGAGCCTTGGGAAGTTTATGAGACGTTTGCAACAGGGAGGAGCCTGGCCCCTCCTCTTCCTGTGTGGTATGTGGATTCAAACAACCGATGGGAAGTCCTCCAGCAGGGTACTCTGGCCTTGCCCAGGATTGCTGTTTCCCCTTTTTTGTTCCCCTTTCCACCCAATAAAACCCTGCCTTACTCACCCTTTAAATCATCTGCAAGCCTAAATTTTGTAGCCGTGGGACAGACAAGAACTCTGTCTTTAGCTGAACTAAGGAAAAGTCCTGCAACAAACCTGTTTACTCTTTCTGCACCATAGTGTGTAGAATCCATACCCTGACTAATGCCCAGGGTTACCTTAAGAATCAAAAGAGGCATGGGTATGAAAATGGTTTATAGGCTTGAAATATCCTTACATGTGTTTATAGGTTTAGGGCTATCCCATCATAGTCCCTAAACACAGGCCCGGGCCAGAGAGCTAGAAGTTGCTTAACTTGGTTCTTAGATCCAACTCATGCCTCATTAAATACCAATCAAGGTGGTATGGAATAAAAAATTTCAAGTTAAATTCAATATGAGTTGAAAGATAAACATTGGCTGGATATCCAGACAAAGCCAAGTTCCTGCCTCCCCGAGACACTCACGCTGAAATCAGCCATCTCAGGTTTATAAAGATCCTCAGCAGCCTCTCCACAGAGCTGAGACCCCTGTAAGCAGCTGTAGAGGTGGGCTCTGGATTTTAGAAATGAGACTAGGATTTGCTTACGGGCACAGACATCTGAGTGGTCCTTCAACCTCTAGCCCCACTCATTCTGCAAGGCAGCAGCTGCAGCCCCAGTATGACTTGGAGTTTTCCTTTCTGGGAGGACATTCCTGGAGTCCTTCAATCCCTGCAACTCTTTGGTCCCTCAAGTTGGATGGGGACATCTTCTCTTAGGGGATGATTTTCACAACACTGTCACTCACTGGTGGGCCCAGTAACACCTTTGCAGTCAGGGCTGATCATTATGTACTCATTTGAGATTTGCTGCAGCAACATTGTTTGTAATGTATTTGGGTGAGAAAGGGTGTTATAGAGGCTGTCACAAAGTCTCCCTCTGGTAAAACGCAGGCAGTTTGAACATGCAAATGTCCCCTCATGGCAGCCTTCCCCTTTTCATTCAGTGCTTCTTCAGAGGCCCACTTGTTCCAGACATGGCTCTGTGATGACAGGTAGGAGCCACGAGGATGGCAGCATGGGGAGCCTTGGTCCTGTCACTTCCTCTCTGCATCTGTGGACAAGTTGTTCCCCTCTAGGTAACTCAGATTCAACATCATACAAATGTCATTCTCAGAGACCTGAGATGATGATTCCCTGAGAGAAAGGACATGAAAGTGCTTGCAGGATGTTAATTGGCTATAATCATTGTTAGCATTGCTGCTGGCACTCGTGGACTTCCTGCAGCAGGCCTTGTTCTGAGCACTTTACATGTGCTAAGTTACATAGTCCTCGTGACAACTCCTCTACATGGGCCATCATTTGTCCCCATGACGTGGATGAGGAACCCGCGCTAATGGACCAGCACAGTTGCTCTTGGCGAACAGATATGGGATGTGCTGTGGGCCTCCTAGGTGGGAATACCCTAGAAGGCTTCCAAGAGCAGGTCGTATTTGAGAGGAGTATTGAAAAGTGAAAGGAATGTCATGTGCTTAAAACCAGTGGAAGCTGCATCATATTCCGAGGGATGATGTGGACATATAGGGAGTGCCTGAGTTGGAGCACGAGATGAGTATAAATTGAGGCGGGGAAGAAGGATGTTGCTGAGTCCAGAAAGGTATTTTGTGCCATTATGCAGGCACTTTTCTGCTTTGTTGCCAATATCACCCAATGTTCTAGAAAGGACCAAAAGCAGCATTCTTATACTGTCTAATTTTGCTCAGAAAGAGTGGCAGAAAATTTGTATCACATCCAAACTGCTCTGTTTTTGGCAGCTGCAGGTCCCACATCCAGGAGGAGAGCTAGCAATTCTCTCATCAAGAAAATCTCCCCAGCGACCTGGCAGCAGTTTTACCCGCTTCTCTGGCAGGGATACCAGAAGCCCTTGCTGCTGGAAAGGTCGTGGTCCCTCTGAGGCATGGCTCTCCACGGCCGAGTCCCATGATGACGAGGTACTCCTGCTCTGGAAGGGGCTTCCTCGTGCCCGCAGCTCATGAGAACCCTCCAAAACTGCTTCTTGAGGATGTTAGTGACATCAGGTGGTTAGGCCCATGACCGGACTCCCTGAGAGGGTGGTGAAAGGGAGATTGTCTAAACCACTTTCCCATTTAGATCCAAACTATGTGGCCTGTCCTTCAATGAAAAAGAGGCTATCTGTACTCCAAGCTCTTGCCAGAGAGCTCAGCCTGGAGCCAACTGCTGGCAGGAAGCCCAGCTGAGACAGTGGAGAACAATGACTGCGCTTTTGCACCACTGCACTCTGAAAGGCTGTTTCCACACATGGCATCTCAGGGCTATCTCTGCAGCCACCCCTCTAAGTGGCTCTTAGTTTTCAGTTCATAAATGCCTAGCGGGTTAATAGATTAATAAACGAGATTTAGGGATCCATGAACCCCTCTAAAGCTGTATGCAAAATGTTGAATGCCAGTATGTTTTTCTTAGGAGAGAGGCTTTAGTTATTGGTATTTATTTATTTATAAAATCAGATTCTCTAAAGAGGTCTCTAGGCCGGGCGCGGTGGCTCAAGCCTGTAATCCCAGCACTTTGGGAGGCCGAGACGGGCGGACCACGAGGTCAGGAGATAGAGACCATCCTGGCTAACACGGTGAAACCCCGTCTCTACTAAAATATAAAACTAGCCGGGCGAGGTGGCAGGCGCCTGTAGTCCCAGCTACTCGGGAGGCTGAGGCAGGAGAATGGCGTAAACCCGGGAGGCGGAGCTTGCAGTGAGCTGAGATCTGGCCACTGCACTCCAGTCCGGGCGACAGAGCGAGACTCCGCCTCAAAAAAAAAAAAAAAAAGAACCTCCCCTCTGAGGATGGATGAGTTTGGTCCTTATATTATGAAAGTGGCCAAAGAAGCCACCTGTCCTGACCTTATTTATTTAGGTCTTACTCTGAGATGTTCCTTAATATTGTGGTCCAGTTGTCACCCAAAGTCAGATGAAGAAATTTCTGCATCTTCTAGTTAACTCCTATTGAATACATGATCCATTAGATCCATTAAAGTATTTGGCACCAACCTGAGACCCAAGTGATACATTCTTTTTGTAAATCCGCACTAGGAAAAACTTGGTATCTTTTGATGATGGGATGTGTGCCTTTCTTTTTATCAATAGTTGAGAACAGTATGACTCAAGATGTTTCCCTCCTTTCCCTGGCTGCTGGGTTGCTGTGAAGTTCTGAGTTATATTTGATGTTCACTTAGGCAATTGTTACATTTGATGTGCATTTATTCAGGATTTTTGCTGGTCTCCTATGTTCTAACATCAGACAAGCACAGGGGACAAGAGGATCGAACAAAATAGAGGTGGTCCCTGCTATTACATGTGATGTTTGGTCCCAGGTTTTTGTGCATGTACTTTTCTATTCCACTGCAGATTGTGAATAGCGGTGATCACCAACACCCAGTGTCCGCTGTGTCAAGGCATGATCTAACTGTTTACCTATATGAATTAATTCAGTGTTCCTGAGACACAATGACCTTAAGAGGTAAGTTCTATTATGACCGTAGTCTAAATATGAAGAAACTGAGGAAGAAAAAACTTAAGCTTCTGAAGTTCACAGTCCTAGCAAGTGGCAAAGTCAACATTTAAAGCCTTTGGCCCCAGGCTCTGCACTTAGATGTGGAACTTACACTTCCATCCTCACCTTGCCAGCTGCTTTGTTGGGGCAATATTGTGTGTTTGTAAGATGTAATCCACTCTATGGAGCATTTTACCCCCATTGCTGACTATAGTCCCTGATTTGCCTTTGGTTAGTAAATATTACTATTCCCATTGCTGAGATAGCAATGCCGATGTTCAGAAAGGTGATTCTGTGCCTTTAAGGCCAACCTAGCCCCCCAAAAGTCAAGCCCTCTGAGCCCAAGCGCAGAAGGCCTTCTTCCCACTAGCCTCACTCCTTTTCTCCTAATGCACATTTATGTGTCATTATAAGTGGCCCCAGGCCTGTGCAGGGATGCAAAAAGAAACAATACTTGGTGAATTTCATTTGAATACTAAGTGGAGAAGTGTCCAGTTGGCCTATGTTGGTTTTGTGACTTTGAAGATCCTCCAGTCCTGGTTAAATGTAAAATTACACCTGGTTAACACCAAGAGGAACCTGGAAGATCATTGATCTAGAAACTTCTGAAAGTTTTTTGGGAAGAGAAAGTCTCCTTAGAGAATCTTATGCAAGTTATGGACACTCTTTTTCCAACCCAGTTCCCTGATCCTCATTCTTGTTTTGACAATTTTAATGATACTATGACATTTCAGGATAAATTCTCATTGTTTTCAGAATGAGCTTTCAGAAAGAGGCTCATTGCTTGTTTTCTGCGACTCTGAGTACCTTTCTCCTTGTCATTGAGTGGTGGAATATTTTCTTTTTTTCTGCAAAGGGGAAAAAGGGAAGTGTAATTTTCAACTCTCAGCGTAACGTGTCTTTGATTAATGTATATTGTAATCATCACAGAATACACAGCTGTCTATTAACCATGGAACCAAATGAGTTGAATAGATTATCAAAGAGCAGCAGCCCCAATTCCACTCTGAGGTACATGCTTGTCTTTAGAACATTAATCTCGTTACAGGTTTAAGTCTGATTCCAATTTCCCTGACAGTCGGCAAGAAAGGGAGGAAGATTGATCAAATACGCCAGGAGCAGAGAGAGCTCAGATCTCAATGGGGCTGAGGAAAGAGAGCAGCGTGGTTTCTTTTTTAAATGATTATTCCAAAGAGATGAGAAAGGCGGAGAAGAGATTCAAGGAGCATTGAGGACAGACGGCAGGGTCCTGGGCTGAGCAGGCAGGTGACAGGAACAGGCAGAAGGGGCTGCCAGGGAAGTGGGTATCTCTGGGGCAGTGCTGGTGAGGAGGAAGCAAGCTGGTAGGAGGCAGGAGAGTGATGAGGGATTGTGGCAAAGTCACCAGAGCCAGACCTTCAGCCACACATCCCTCAGAGGCCCTTGCATGCAGCAGAGTGGAGCTCTGGACTTGAATTACTGACAACTCAATCCCACCCCTGGAAGAAGGCCCAGGCTCTGCCACAAAGCTGGTCTGGAACTCCAGGGACAGAGGCCATAAAGCTGGTCTTATTCTAATTCCCTTGAGAGTGACCCTGACAGCCTTGACCTCAACAGTCTCATTGATCATGCTTATGCCCAAGCCACACAAGCCCAAGGAACTCCATCACTCCCAAATACAATCCATAGCTCTTTTTCCGTATCATGCCAGACCAAATTCTTAACACAGTCAAACTATTTAGTGTCCCAAACAACCTCCACACCGTGTGCCACATTTATACCCAACCTGAGTGCAAATTTTGAAAAAGAAAGTTGTACAGTTCATTCCCTATCTTCAGCTACTCCTGAAGCAGCCTGGGCATTCATCTTCATTCTTCTCCCCCAAATACTTCACTTTCTAGCTAAACCTACTCACTGTTCCTCAAAATCACAGAATTTTTTCGTATCTCCATTCTTTTGTGTATGTTGGTCCCTCTACAGGAGCACTCTTTTTCTCCTCATCCATCAGAAAACCGTCCTCTTAAAGTTCAATGCCCATTCAGCAGTCACTGAAGCAGAGTAATTGCCTTAATTTAGCTCCCTTGTAACAGTGATCTTCCTCTTACAGTCAGATGTCAGTGCACACTCTCTCTTGGCCACTTGTACACCCGTATTAATGCCCCCACTATGTAGGGTGAGAGTCAAAGGTCCACCTGTCTACCTCACCTCCTTGTCTGCGAGTGCCTCAAGGATGAGGAGTCTGGCTTGCTAAACTTTGGTACCCTAAAGTCTATCATGGGGCCATAGTAAGTTATTGGAATAAATCAAGGGCTGCACTCAGTTTTAAAATCTTTCCAGGTCCCCTCTCACCTGTGCCTACCTGCCAGACTCGGTGCCAGATTTGTTCACTTTCTGGCTCTTGATGAGATGAGAAGGTTGTGTTTCTATCCCAAGGGACAGAAAGGACAAGAAACTAAAACTTAGAAGGACTGAGCAAGGCGTCCAAATCCCAGAGCTCATAGGTGGCAGAGCATTGAGCTTGGTTTTCCTGAGTCCAAACTCTGTCCACAGTCCAATATCACCTCCGAGAGAGTTAAAGTTCATAGGCTGAAGGTGCGTGGTTCAAGTTCTGTTTTAGACAACACTCCAGGAGCTAGGTCAGGACTAGTGTGAGGTGAGAGAGACACAACATGTAAGGAAGTGCTCATTCTCAGGTGCCAACCCTGCATTTGCAGCAGGGTGACTGCCTCCTAAAGTTCATGCCCTAGGCTCATCATTTACCTCACCCTAGCCTCTGCCCTGCCAGGGACACACATCAGCTGTGTAGAGAGGAAGAGTCTTCTGTTTTGCCAAACATTTGGGTTTCTCGGTTGACTATTGTTTTACAAGTTCATGGATGATCCTTCCTGAGCACCAACTCTGTGCCAAATACTGGGGACAGAAAGGAGAAGAAATCAAGGTGAAATAGATACAGAGCCTTGCTGTTGTGCTAGAGGTCAACACACACACACATACACACACACACACACACACAGACACACACACACACAGAGAGAGAGAGAGAGAGAGAGAGCAGTCCCTCCTGCAGCTATTCAAAGGTAGGCTTCACAACCATGAATGATAAGTGGTCAGACTTCCAGGATATGTTGTTAGCCAAGAAGAAGGCTCTTTCAGGCACAAGAGATAGCCAGGAGAAAGACACACAGGCAGGAATGCAAGAGCATGTTCTAGGAGCCCCGTTTGTAAGGCAGGGAGGTGGACTGGCTCCTGGAATGTCTCCAAGCTGAGACACTGGCATCACACTTTGGGAGACAGCAAAGTCAGGACCTCCAGAGTCACAGCACTGGGTTTTCCACAATGAGGGGCTCTGCCCAAGGGCAGACAGTGCCAGCGACGAGTGTCTAAAGCAACCGCCATCTTTAAGAACTGTCACCCTGACCGCAGCCAGCCCCAGTCCCTCAGAGTTGGGAAGGTCTCACAGGGGCCCCTGTGCTCACCCTCCCTGGTTTGCTGGACGTGTTCAGCCAGCCCCAGTGCCTGCCAGGCATCCTGTTCTGCTGAAAGTTCACAGAACATGTCAGGCAGCAGCAGGGGATTCTGGCCCAGCACCCCTGCTCACAGGGCAAGAATGGGCTCTGCAAGGCCACGGCTGGGAAAATCATCATGGTAGGGTGGGGGCAGGATTGGCTGCAATTCCCCCCTTCCAGTTCCCCTGCTCCATCCTCTGCTGTGACCCATAAATTCACCAAGATGAAGTCATTCCCCAGTCCAGGCTGTAAAAAGTCAGCTGCGTAGCTAGGGAGTTTGCAGCCGAGTTAGATTATAAAATAAAACCAGGGGTTCTGGAAGAGGAGGGTCAAACCCTCTGAGCACTGGGGGAGGGGAGAACACTATTCTGTTCTTTTAACAAGAACCAGCAGGTTTTCAACTTTGTAAGATTCCTCACCCCACTCTCCCATTTCTCTCTCAACTCCTTTGAGTGGGAGGGTCATTCCTGCAACCACCATGGTGCTTCCTTAGTGCTAAAAAATAAAACTAAAATCAAAAATTGTAAAACTGGCCTGAAAGTTCTCTCCTCCCTGCTGAGTTTGAAACATACCTCATTATTCTGAAGTCTTCTGAAATTTAAGCAGAATCTGAGAGCTAAGAGAAGCCCCAGATCCTGCAGCCTTCCCCTCTGAGACTGAAGCAAACTATGGTGCTGGGGAGACTGGCTCCCGATGAGCAATGGAAAGACTCAGTATTCTCATCTCTAAAAAGGGCACATAGGAGTTGTTGGGATATCACATTGCCTAAGATCTCCTCCAGCTTAGTCTTCAACCCTTTCATTAACCCCAAAAACTATTTATTGAGCACTTACTGTGTTCCAGACATTGGGATATGCCTTGGGGATATAGCAATAGGCAAAGCAGTTGAAGTCTTGCTTTTGTCCTTTTCACCTGGCAAGGTTTGAGTATCTGGTACACTCAAAAATGAAGCTGCTAATGTCCTTGTCACCTTGATAGTGAGAATGTCCATCAAAGTGAGGCTGGTGATATCTCACACATGCAAGGGCCTCACAGCTCAATGAATGCTTCTCCAGTCTCATTTACAGGGCCTCCTACATCAGCATAGAAGAAATTTTCTCAGAGAGGACCATTCAAGATGCAGATCATTATGTTGGCATTCGTTGGCTGGATGTGGGCTTTGCACCCTCTTCCCATTCCATCACCCCAAACCTAGTTCTCTCTTCCAGTAGGAGGAGATGGGAAGAAGTTTTAAAGTGTGTGCTGAATACTTTCTGTGTGCCAGGCACAGTGCTAGGCACTTGTACATACATTTTATCTTTACAGTGACTCCCCAGAGGTGTGCAACAGTCTTGTTTCGCAGGTGAGGAAACTATCATATTCCAAAGACAAGGTTCTTAGTTGCATCTGAGTTCTGTAAATTTTACAGCATGGGGAATACAGACCTAGGAAGACTTTGACCTCATAGCCAGCAGCTTATGTCTCAATCCTTTTGTCTTTTCCAGGTAGAAAAGATCTTTTTTCTTTTGAGTTCTCCTGGAGTTTTAGAATAACGACTTCTAAGGATTAACTTCAGTTGTATGCTAACAAATATTTAACATTGTTATTAAGAAAAAAAAACCTTGATTTGAAGCATTTGCTGATTTCCATGGCATTGTACTCCATCTGTAGCTAATTTCTAGCTATTAATGTGAAAATGGAGTTATTCAGTATTTCCACCGTACAGATACAAGCATGAAGAAATGTGTTGATGTCTTTGTGTCTCATCTAGAGAAACTGTAGTATTTTATATGTGATAGGATTGCAATAAATTCTATCTTTTCACAGACCACAGTTCTCCCTGGGCATCTCTATGTGTCTTAGAAGTAGAATGAGTTTGGAATCACCTTGGAAAAACAGTATATTGGAACTGGAAGAAGCCTACAATAATTACTTAATGCTGTGTGACAAATTTCTTCAACTATGTATTATCTCACAGTTTCTGTGAGTCAGGAATCCAGGCCTGGCTTAATGGGGTCCTCTGGCTCAGGGCCTCCCACAGCCTGCACTTCCTGCACTTGATGTGGAGACTGGGGCTCTGGTCTCATCTGAAGACTCAACCGAGGAGGATCGTCTCCTTAGTGCACTCAAGTGTTTGTTGGAGGGGCCATTTCCATGTGGGCTATTGGACTGAAGGGCTCAGTCTCTAACTGGCTGTTGCCTGGAAGTTTTTCTCAGTTTCTCACTGCATGGATCTCTCCATAGGAAGGCCTCAGAGCAAGCAAATAACAGAGCAAGAGAATACACACAAGGTAAAATGTAGAGAATTTTTATAGCCTAGTTTTGCATATGACACCTCTTTACATCTACTGTATCCCATTCATCTGAAGTAAGCCACTAGGTTCAGCCCACCCTCAAGAAGAAGCAGTATACGAGGGTACAAATACTAGGAGGCCAGGATCATTGGGAACTATTTTTGAAACTACCTAAAATAGAACCTGAGTGACAACAGTAATAACTACAAATACTTACTGAGCACTTATTATGCTCCAGGAACTGTTGTAACTGCTTTGTATATAAAGTCTTATTTCATTATTACAATTCAGTAGGTTGGATCTGTAAACCCCACTTTACAGAGAAGAAAATTGAGACTTTGACACTTTGTGTAATTACCTGCAAACCATTCACCTAGGAACTTGAGAGAGCTGTGAGGCTGGCAGCTGGCCTCCTCTGGTGCCCACACTCTCATGACCTGGGCTACCTCTTCTGAGAGGTCACTTAGTGACTTTGGTATTCTTCCCTTCTTGCACATAACAAGTCTGAGAGCCGGAAAGCTTAAGTAACTATCTCAGGTCACACAGCAAGCTAGGAGCAGAGGCAGAACTCATATCTTAATGTCTCCTGAGTGCCCTGGTTTTTGAAGAAAGACTAAAGAAGTAGACAATAAATCCAGAAAGGAGTATTAAACTTTCTCTCTCCTTGGCCTTTCAGCTCTCTAGAAGTGTACAGAGGACTGACACTTGGCCCAACTCTGAGTATTATCTGAAAGTCAAACTTCCCTCCACCCCAAGTTCTGATATGAAGGTGATGGCCCTCAGTGGTACCTATGATTAATCCATGTCATTTTTCTGTAATACTTAAGCTTGCTTTCACTGGGAAAAAAAAAAAATCAGGCTTGTCTCAGACGTCAGAGTAATGGGCTGGTTTTAAGTTCTCCTGGGGGCTTAATAAAAGGTGGTAGTTTGGGTAACGTTTCTGTGATAGGCCCTTCTGTTAATACTTATCTAGCTAATGCATCTTCCAAATGGCCTGGTGCAGCTTTCAGGACATTAAGGAGATTTCGTAATGTTGTTCTACATATGGTATTTCTGCACTGGATTTTTTTTCTTCCTTTCCACTTGTATAAATTATTTTATGATGAAGGTGGCAATGCTAAGGGAATAGGAGTGGGAGGAAAGGTTAAGATTTCACAGGACCCAGCCTGAGGCGTTTTTGGAGCCCAGAGGGAGCCAGTTTCCACATTCTTGAACACAGGAGGAACAGGAGGAATGGAAGGTTAGTGGAGCGGCGGGGCCTGTGGCTGACAAACACCAGCTGCATTGAGTACATATCACATCGTGGCCTGGCAGACATCTCCTCCTTCAAAATGACACAGGCTATTAGCAGACTCACCCCAAAAGGGTATGCCAGGAGTGGATGCATGGAATTCCTGCTGATATACTGGAATCCCAAGACTAAATCAGTCTTCCCTGCCCTTATCAGACCAGCCAAGATAACTGGAGCAAGGGTGGAATCTGCACACAAGAAAGAAATTCCACCTTACAAATACCAGGCCCCAGATCCAGACCCTGTGTTTGATGAATTTATTGATTCCACATAGATGAAGGCCTGTTCTGTGCCAAGTGTACTGCTTGGAGTTGTAAACACAGGATAATAAAATATAGTCCGTGCTGTAAGGGGACTCCTGGACCAATGGGAAATTCAAATGACATTTAAACCAACCACAAACATGCAGTGTGATGAGTGCATAGACAGTTCGAAGCCAGGAGTGGGATGGAGGCATGGAGGACAGGCATAGAGTCGATTGGTAGGGTGGAAATGACTGTTGGAGGATCATGCTTGAGCTGCATCTCTCAGGAGAGGGAGGAGAGGCCAGACAAAGAAAGATAGTCACACAGTGTCACAGAGCATAGTTCTTTTTGGACCTTCTCTGAGAGGTATATTGTGGACCAGAATTGCAGGACTACAGGGTCCTTTATTTCACTATTTCTGTATGATTCTCCTGAACAACTGCAACTGTGCACAAGGGTACCTATTTTCTTCATATTCTCCCAGAGTTAATGTTTTCCAGTTTTCTAATATTTGCCAATCAGATGGGGTATAAAGCGCTTCCTCATCCTAATTTGCATGTCGTGCTTTCTTGATAGTTTGCTTTAGCCACTTGGATTTCTCCTATGAATTGCTTATTCATATTTTTTGCCTGTTTTTCTATTTCTTTTCCTTCTTGTTGATTTGCAGGAATTACTTGAGCAACCTACTTATTAATCATTTGCTGGTTTTAGGCCTTATCAAAGTCTTCTTCAAACTGTCACGCATCTGTTAAGGTTTTGAATGGTGCACTTTGATGATTATAATTCTGCCTTTAAACTCTGATGTAAATCCACTTGTTTTTCCCCTATGGCTTGTGTTTTCGGAGTCTTATTTAAGAAAAAATTCAGGACTCCAAAGTTAAAAAAAAAACCTACACGTTTTTTCTATTAGTTTTAGTCTTAATTTTGACAACCAGATTTTAAACCGCTTGGTGTTTATTTTTATAGAAAGAATGAGATAAGGACTCAACTTTATTTTTCTCTGCATAGGAAGTTACTAAGCTACTATTCTTAACATAATTTACTAGCTAATTTATTCTTTCTTCAATGATTTGTGATGCTAGCTCTACCATATACCTGTTGGGAGTCAATTCTTCATGTGTATCTTGCATTTCTGTATATCTTATAAGCAGAGACTGTGACAGACTGTTTGCAACTATCTTTTCAAGGATGTTTGTATAGCAAACACCCTTGGAAATAGAGATAGTGTCTCCATACAGAGCAAAGGGCAGATTTGTTTACTGCCAAGTATAATAAAATAACACCTCCTTCTGGAGCAAAGTTCAGGCAAGCTTACCGCCCATTACAAAAGGTTTGGGTTTAAGTTAAGTGTTTCTCTCCTGACAATTAACCCACTGTGTGTGGAGGCATCACCCAGACCTCTTCATGTCATCCTGTGGGAACTGGGATGCGAGGAACCAACACAATTGCTGATATTCTGACTACTGCCATTGCTATGAGTAATAAGCTGCCCATTGTCTCCAAACCCAGGGTCTTGTGTCTTCTTCTAACAACCATGAAAGCGTGGCAAGCTCAGACTCTTAACAGCTCATGACCATACCAAGTTCTCAAATAACTGGGACTCTATACTTTTTTATTAGTATATTTGTCTCTCTCTCTCTTTTTCTTTTACACCAGTATCAACTATTATAATTACCACTACTTTGTAGTAAGTCTTAATGTCTGATAGGGCAAGCTCCCAACTTTGTTCTCTGTCAATATTGGCTTAATTATCTCTTAGCATTCATTCTCTTATAAAAACAATTTTGGAATCAGTTTGTTAAGCTCTGTAAAATCTTGACTGCGTTTTTATTGGAATTATTTTGAGTGTACAGATTAATATAGGAAAATGGCATCTTTATAATGCTCTCTATTCATGAATATGGATTTTATCTCACTTCCTTAGGTTTAAATTTTCTTCCATAAATGTTTTGTACATTCCTTAATAAGTTAATTGCTACTTTGGAGTGTTTGTTGCTATTGTAAATCATGTCTTATTTTTTGTTGCAATTTCTTGTTAATGGAGGTATAGAAGAACATTATTACTTCTCACATATTCATTTTGTATGCCGCTGATTTGATTTTTGTACGTAAATGATCATATCGTCTGTTAATGGTGGGGAAAAAGTCTCTTTCTTTTCACTCTACCACTATTTTCTTTCTTTGTTAACAAGAACCTCTAGAATTACATGGCACAGTAGTTGTGACAACAGCTCCGCTCGTTATTTTCCTGACCTAAAAGGAAATTTCTCTTAAGTGTGATGTTTTCTCTACATGTTTAGTATGTAGCCTTTGTTGAATTAAGGATGCTATCGCCTATTCATTTTATAAAAGGATTTTAAAATTAGAATTTCATATTAAACTTTATGCTATTTGAGCACTGACTGATATGATGGTTTTTCCCGTTTCTATCATTAATATGGTGAATCACGTGCATAGATATCCTTTGCATTTCTGGGACAAATCCTACTTAGTCACGGTGTATTTTTAAAAATATACCATTATATTCCGTTGCCTAATCATATATTTAGGAGTTTTACATTCATGTGGTTCATTGTATAGATTTTTGTGTTTACTCTGAATGAAATGGAGAGTCATCTAATCCTTTCCAGGCAAGGGGTGATAAGATTAGATAAATGTTTTTAGAAGGACCACCCTGGCTGCAGTTGTGAAACTAGATTGCAGTGAACAAAGATGGAAACAGGCAGAAAAGTTAATTTGCCAATTTGCTTTGTAAATCCAGATATGAAATGATGGTTTCTAGCAGGGTGGAGGCAATGAAGAAGATGAAGAGGCTGGAGGCTGGGTATACTTTAAAGGTTGAGCCAATAGGATGTTTGCTAGGTTGAATGTTACATAGGAGAGAAAACAAGGGGTCAGGTTTTTGAGCAAGTGGAAGAACAGAGTTGCCATTTGGTGAAATGAAAAATAATGCAGGTATGGCAGATTGTGGTTGAGGGAGATGAGATAGAGGTTGGTGGCTGAAATGAAGAGTTTGCTTTGGGACAAGGTAAGGATATTGGGTATCTAATGAACTTATTGCCAGGACCAGAGGACCTGTCTTCAGGTGAAGTTTCCAAAAGTACTGCCTGAAACTTTGCCCCAGAAATGGTCTGAGGAGGGACCTTCCAGGCCACCAATGTCCCTGTCATCACCATATACGAATATAATAGAATTTCAGATTTCTCACTATCACAATTGCTATCAGCTCCACACCACTTCTGCATCCAGCCACAACTGTGCATCACTACTGCTGCTAGACCTGCTAAGTGAGACCTCTTAATCTCCAATCTCACCAGCAAATCCAGATTCGGTGCTGAGTTCTTTCTTCCAGTTATTCAGCTCTGAATTCAACTCTCTGGCAGGTACATCTAATTTTACATGTACAGGTTACTCGACACTGTGTGATTGTGCATATATTTGTGCCACGCTGCAAAGGAAGCTGGGTAAATAAGTGTTCTGACTTCTGCTGCAGGAAGACAGAACTCATAAAGCAATGTACTTACAAGACATCATAGGGGTATTTAAAGGGTTTGGGGCAGGGAGAAACCTTGATAAGTATCTATTAGAGTTCCTAGCTCACCTTTACTTCCCAAATTGTACTGCTTTCATCTCTTACTTTTGGTTTCTTTTGCGCAAGTGATGGTTTGGTTTGGGGTGTGTGTGTGTGTGTGTGTGTGTGTTTTTATTCGTCCATATTTTGCATGGGTCCATGGATTGTCCCTTTTTATTGTTGACTATTATTCCATTGTATGAATGTACCATAACTTCTTTTCTGTTTGTGGACATTTGGGTGGTTTCCAGTTTAGAGTGGTTATGAATAAAGCTGCTTCAAACATCTTACTATAAATAGTGTGTGGACATGTTTTTATTTCTCTTGGATAAATACCTGACAGTGGAATGCCTGGGTCATTTAATGGGTGTATGTTTCCTTTTGTAAGAAACTGCTAGGCCTGTTTCCAAACTGGTTGTACCATTTTATACCCCCATAAGGAGTATATGATAGTCCCAGTTACTCCACGTCCTCATAAACACTTGATGTTCCCAGGATCCAGCCTCAAGATCCGTCTCACTCCAGAACACATCTGTCTGGTGCTCCTTCTTGCCCTTTGGCATAAAGGGACCTGTCCACTTCTGAACACAGGGAATCTCTCTTTCCCTGGGCTCCTTTCAGCCAACAAGAGACAGTTTCCTATAATGCTTATTCTTGGGCTGACCTCGGCCAAGTCCTTTTCATTCCCCTGGACCTCAGTGTCCTTGTGGCTGACCAGAAGCTTTGGAGAAGGTAACTGCTTCACTTCCTTCCAGCGGTGACATTTTCTCCTGAGCCTTTCCAATCTATGTTCTTTCCTCATTTCCTTTTCCATCTGTCACTTGACACTGTGCGATTGACTATATTTCCTTTAACTGCCTTGGAAAACAGCTTATTTTTTTTTGCAAAAAGAGACTTTAAACAAAATAAAGCTCCATTTTGCTAACAAATTTGAGAAGAAAAGTGGAAGGGAATGTGACATTTATTGAACACCTACTATGAACCATGTTTTACAGATGCAATCTCTTGTTGAATTCTTGCAAGCACCCTATAATGCAGTATTTCTAAGTAGCATTTTTTACCTATTTTTAACTTTTCCCTCCACCTCTGTATTAAAGTTCTTTAGAGAAACAGAACCAATAGGATATATTTAGCTAGATAAGAGGAGATTTGTTATGGGAATTGGCTCACTTAATTATGGAGGCTGAGAGAATTCCCCAGTCTGCCATCTGCAAGTTGCAGAAGGGTGGAGGAGAAGGTTGGTGTAAGTCCTAGAATCTGAAGACCTCAGAACCTGGAGCTTCTATGTCCAAGGGCAGATGGGTGTCCTAGCTCAAGAAGCGAAAAGGAATTCACCCTTCCTCCACCTTTTTTTTAAAGAGTCGATGTCTTGCTATGTTCCCCAGGCTGAAGTGCAGTGGCATGATCATGGCTCACTGCAACCTCAAATGCCTGGGCTCCTACCTCAGACACCCAAGTAGCTGGAACTGCAGGCACATGCCACCACGCCTGGCTAATTTTTTTTTTTTTTTTTTTTTTTTGGTACAGCCAAGATCTTGCTATGTTGCCCAAACTGGCCTCAAGTGATCCTCCCACCGGGGCCTCCCAAAGTCCTAGAATTACAGGAGTGAGTCATTGTACCTGGCCTCTTCTTTAGGCCAGCAACAGGATGATGCTTACATTGGTGAGGGCGGGTCTTCTTTATTCATTCTATAGATTGATATGCTAATTTTTTTCTGGAAACATCCTCACAGACACACCCTGAAATCACGTTTTATCAGCTGTCTTAGCCCAGTCAAGTTGACACTTAAAATTAACTATCACAGCCTCAACTGCTCTTCCTTGAGCCAGTCTGTGACCACTCCCTGGCCTCATTCTTGTCTTGCTCACATCATCACCTCCGCAGAATGTCCCCAGTCAGTGTGTTTGAAACATCAGCCTCTCCCACTCCTTCCAATGGTTCCCCTCCACTCCTTCTGCTTCACTGTTTTCCGTATCATCACCAGCCGACTAAAATGTATTTTTATTATTATTTTTTAAATTTTAGTTCTGGAGTACATGTGCAGGGTGTGTAAGATGTATTTTTCTTATTTTTATCCTCTCCCTCCCCAAATAGAATTTAAGCTTCATGAGGTCAGAAATTTTGCTTCTTTTGTTCACTGCTGTATTGCATCTACTAGGCACCTAGTAAGCAAGCAAGCAATGTTGAATGCATGATGATATATGAATGAATGCACACATGAGTGAAAAGAAGAAACAGAAGCTCTGATTGTGACTAGCTTACCCATGGTGACCCTGACAGTGAATCATGCACCTGGGGATGCAAAGATAGATGAGGTCTGCTCTCCTCCTGGGAGATACCTCCACTTACCCTATCTAAAGAAGTCCTCCATTCATCCTTCTTCCATGCATCCTGCCTTATGTTCACTATTTCATCAGGTAATATAGATGCAATTGTTTCCTAGCTTTCTACCCCACTAGAGGGTGGGGACTTGTTCTCTGCCGTATCTGTAGGGCTAGAACAGAACCTATATGCTGCTGGCCCTCCATAAACATGTGCTGAATAAATAAACACACAAATGAAAAAAAAATGAATAGCTTAGGCCCCCGTTACATATTTTTATAGCACAAGGAAGTTCTGTTTTGATGTACTATTAAACTCGTGTTTATAATTGTTTGTTTAAAGTATATATCCTGCAGGATTCCAAGTTCCCCAAGGGGCAGAAACTCTCTCCTATATTCCCAAGGGCTAGCACTGTCTGACCTGTAGTAGACCCTTAATAAGCATAATAAGCATGTGTTGAATCAATAAATGACGGATAAATGATGAGCATGTGATTGTTGGCTAACCAAGTACATCAGGCCCTCTTGAGCATGACAGCAGATCCTCTGCACCTGCTGTTACTCCAGGCACAGCCCAGGTCATCCATTCCATGCAGTCTCTGACCACATGGGGCAGGGGTGGCCTGGTGCCTTCCCCACAGGCTTACCCTGTTCAACTCTCCTTACTCTTAGGTCTTCTCGTCATCCATAGTGTGGCAAGCCCTTGGCATCTCTCTTTACTTACACATCCTCAGCCAGAGGTGTCAGCAGTTTGGAGCCAGCTTTGACTGATGGAGGGTGGGAGCTGATGGATAAATGTGTCTCCAATTGATCCCAGGTAGACAGTGCTGAGGACCAGTTCATCATGTTTCCAGCCACCTATAGGCGTGGCCAACTCAGGTTTTCCCTCCTTCCCTGGTTTACTCCCTGCCTCTCACTCCTGTGCATTTCTCAATATACTCCCTGCACACAAGCCTTTTGGAGGGCTCAGCTCTCAGGGGAATGCAGGTCAGGATGCCAAGTGAAGTGCTGATGGGCAAGCCATTTTTCCTGTACGAAGTTTCCCAATAGCCTGTGATTTAAAGACATCCTCCTCAAAAGCATCCTTGTCTTTGACAGGCAGGAAGCAGAGGGGTTCACGGGATGGTTGATCATGAGACTGCTCTCCCTCTGTGGATTCCGAGGCCCAGACCTGGAAGGAAGTGTTAGGAAGCCTCGTGGCCACATCATATCCTCCATTCCAGCTTTGTTAGTGTTAAGACTGGAACGTGGTTGCCATCTGACTACAATGTCTACTTCTCAACTGGTCGAAACAGGGAGAAAAGATATTTATGACTAATTAGCAGTCCCAAACCCCAAAAGGGCCGTAAATGGGGTGTACATAAAGTGCCATAGTGATACCACTTGATGATCACATCCTAGGGCAAGGAATAAGGAGTGGTCAAAGAAAGCCACAGAGAAGAGGTGATACCTGACGTGGCTTTGAGAGAGGAGAAGAGTGCTCAAGGGAGAAGTCGGAGAAGGGCATTCTGAGCAAAGCATCCATGCAGGGACTCAGGTAGAGCACACTATTAGTTAAGGGATGAGTTAGTTAAGGAGTGATGCCCTGAGTTCTTTCCTCTCCTTAGCAATTCATTTATTATCTCTGGATATATATCAGTTAGGAACACTTTAGGTTGCAAATAATGGAAAGCCTAATTTTAGTTGCTTCACCAAAAAGGATTTCTTTTTCTCACATGCCAAGCTATCTGGAGAAAAGTGAATGCTGAGGTGTCAGTGCTTTAACAGTGCCAACACTCTGTGGGTCTCTTGGTTGATCTTTGACTAAGACTTGGTTGCCCCTTGATCTCAGGATGGCCACTGTAACTCCAGACATCGTGTCTGCAGGCAAGGCTGGATGGAAGTGAGTGAAGTGAGATGCTACTTCTCTTCATTTATCATAAAAGCAAAAGGTCTCCCAGAGACTTCCAGAAGACTATTTCCAGCTCATTAGCCAGAGATTGATCACATGACCACCCCTAGCTATAGTACAAGAGGACGGGGAGTAGGTTTGTAGTTGGACATATAACGGCACCAAAACAGAATCAAGGTTCTATTAGTAGAGAAGAGGGGAGACTATCTGCCTTGGAGTTTCAAGTTCCATTTATGGAATAAAGGGCATGATGATATCAAGGGTGAATGGCCCTCCCCGGGACCACCTCCATGGGAGCCACTTCCTCCATCACGTCCAACCTCTGTTATTCTGCACACATGAGAACAGGTCAGCAGGTCAGCTGAGGGACTTGAGGAGCCTCCAGCAGGGGCTGGGCTTAGTTCTCTTTGAGGCAGCTCTGGACCCAAGCCAGAACTTTCACACAGCTGGAGATCTCCTGGCAGGAGGCTCATGGCATTGTTCCTGCTGTGCTGGTGCCCCCTCCCCCCGACAAAATTCATGTTGATTACTATTCCCCAGTGCAATATTATTAAGAGTTGGGCCTTTGGAGGCAGTTAGTTCCTGAGGGCTCTGCTCTAATGAATGAGATTAGTGCCCTTATAAGGGAGCTTGTTTTCCTCTTTCACCACGTGAGGACACACAGGAGGTAACGTCTATGAACTGGAAAGCGGGACTTCGCCAGATACTGGATCTGCTGGCACCTTGATCTGGGACTCTTCAGTCTCCACAACTGTAAGCAACAAATCACTGTTGTTTATAAATTACTCAGTCCATGGTATTTTGTTATAGCATCCCAAAGGGGCTAAAGTGGGGAGGGTGAGTGATGAGCACTAACACTCTGGCTTTGAAACTCAGTTGACAGGTGCAGAAAAGGCCATCTTACCCCAACCTCCAAGCCCCATCCTCCATTTATTTTGGGCAGAAAAATGCAGTCTGGGCTTGGGGAAACTCTGTGTTGGGACTTCACTCTTCCCCTGATGGGCTCAGGCAGGTCCTTTCTCATCACTGGGTCTCAGTTTCCCCACCTCTAAAATTAGGAACTGTGTTATCCCTTTTGATTCCCTGGAAAGATTCTTGCTGGACTGGACAGATCCCTGATTTTAGAGTCCTGTGTTGTTTTTGTACCCTGTGTTCTCTCGCTTTCGCTCTCTGTCTGGCTGGATTGTCATGGGTCATAGTTGTCTTCTCTGTGCCTCACATTGCCTGTTTGTTAAATCAGAGGGCAATTGCCAAGAAATCCTGCTGCAATAAACACATCTGGGCACTGAGGCAGACTATCCTGAGTGCACAAAGCGAGGTGTGCAGAGGACACAGAGATGAAAACAAGAGAGCTGTTGGGGCACCCAGGTGTCGGGGCAGGGCTCAGCACATGGGAGCTCCATTTGTTTGGGACAGTGGTCAAGAGTGCAGTCTGCTGGCCTCACCTGTGAAACATTCTGGGCCTACAGGGCACTTTACATATCCTCTCCTGCCTGTGGAAGGTCTGGGGAGGGGCCCCATGCAGACGGCCTCCCTACACACACGGGCTGCCACCTTGCCTGGCCTCTCTCTGGACCCCATGACCCGCCCCCCGGGCACGGCAGGATGAGTGGTTGATGGCACTGCCAAGGAGTGGGAAGCATGGGGGAACAGGCCCAGAGTCCTGAGTTCTGTGTTCAGTTAGGCCACTGTGTCCCTGGAATGGGGACCAGCTGCCCAAGAGGACCAGGCATGTATGCCTGCTGTACAGGAAGTGAGCCACCCAGGGTCATCTGGGGTGTGTTTTCAAGAAAATCTTAAAAACTGCAGCTCCAGCCAGAGGTAAACAGGGTTTCATTAAATCATGCCTGGCCTGAAGTGCAGAGAGTTGGTCTATTTCACAAAGCAGACACGCTCCCTGCACAATGGTCCTGGAAGCTGTGTTGGTGAGGGACACACCTCCACAGAGAAGAGAAAGAAAGACAGCGTAGCCATGTGGCTCTGGCTGGCCTCCCCATTATCCCCCTGCCCCGCTCCCTCTGGCACCTTGTGGATGTGCTGGTGTGTCTGCCTGCCTACCTCCTGACATCCAGGTAACGTGTTCCAAACACCTACGACCAGCCACTAAATGAAGCATTTTCACTGGCTGGACTGGAGTTAAGGCTCATGACACTTCTTTTAGGTGGACATTATCATCCCCTTTTTGCTCTTTTCCACTTAAGAAAACAGAAACTTTTGGAGGTGGATACATGATCCAGAATTTCACCACCAGGAAGGAACAGACGGGAGATTCAAATCCAGATCTTGTCATCCAAGGTCTGGTTCCAAGTCTTCCTCTCAGAACCTGAGCCTCCTGGTTGGTCCTCCAAATTATCTCATCACAGAGAATTCCACCCGTTCAGTTCTACCTGTTCTGAGGTGAGCTGCCATGACTCTACTTGGCTCTCACGATGGGCCAGGGAGATCACTGGAGGGTCAGGATGATGCCCATTCTGTGGAGTAAAAACAGTGGTCAACAGAGCTCAGTGACTAATTCAAGGTCCCCTCTCCAATCCAAGACCAATCTGGTTGCAGATCTTAGAAGTATTCCTTCTCTTGTAAAGTGTCAGACAAATAGAGCAACACACTTGCCAGGGTAAAGTTCTAATTAACTTTCCAGGCTTTAATTCTGGTGTGCAAATGTTTATTTCCAGGCTTGTTGGCAAATGTGTGGAACATGATCTCTCTCTCAGTTCTTCCCTTTGTGTTTGAACCTGTATGCTCTTCAGGTGGGGTTCAAAAAGGCTTCATGCTTCAGGACACGAGGTCCCTCGGGTCCATGGAACAGATCCCCTTAGCAATGGACATGGGATTGGGGCACTTGAGCCGGAAGACAGCTGTTTCTTCACTCACAGCCCAATCCTAAGTGATTCTCCATACCACCTGTGGGCAGCACCTGCACATGGGATTTCTTCTCTGTGTGCTTGTGATAAAACTCTTGCTAGCTGGGCGAAGGTGGAGGTGGCTTCCACCTTCACGCAGAGTAACCACAAATTCTACAGAAGCCTCAAGTCTATGGAAAGGGCACCTTCCCCTGCCATGCAGAAAGGGAAGCACCCTCTGTGAATGTCCCTGAGTTTGTTCTATTATGTGATATGCATTACTTTGAGGAACCCCCAAATAACCTTATGATGAAGATGCCATCTTTCTTATTTTGAAAACAGGAATTGTGGTTGAAAGAGGTAAAGCAACTGCAACTTGCTCAAGGTCATGTGGCTCGGAAGGAGTACAGCAAGATTTTAAACTTGGTCTGTGACATCTGTGTCCCTGGGCACTCCCCTGGCCTTCAGGTGACCACTGAAGAGAAATGATTTGACTTCCTGTCCTGTGAAAAACAGAGGAAGGAGAGGATCCCAGGAATCCTCTCTTCTCCTAGCAATTCAGCCCTGGAAAGACATGAGATGCAATTCCTGAGCCTCACCCTTTTATCCTGGGGATGGGAAACTGAAGCCCAGGATGAAAAAGGGTTGTTGAATGTCGTAGCCCAAGCTGGCTCTGCCAAAACCACTCTCTAAGAGCTCACTGGAAGCTGAGTCCTCTCCAAGGCACAGCTGGCGGGGGACTGCAGACAGCTGGACACTTGTGCCTTGTCTTCCAGAGCTCTGGAAGGAGCATGTTCACAGAATGACAGGTGGCGCAGAGCTCAGGACACTTGGGTCTTCTTCCTTAGTGGATTCTGTGCCTGGAGCCATTCTATCTCTCTCCTGCCTGGTGCCTTTGCCTCCACTTTGCTTATAAGCTCTTTTCTTCCAACTACATTCAGAAACTCCCTGAACCTTTCATGCCTGTTCTTCCAGGGGTATATGGCCTATTCCTCACTCCTACCTCTGTTTACATGCCATAAAGGGAGAAGCAGTTTAAGGCATGCAGGGGAGGTGAGTTCACCGATGGCTGAAAAAGGTATCTGACTTTAGGGAGCTTGGTCCCAGCTCTGATACTTCAGTGATGGTTGGTCTCCCACAGCAAACCCAACCCAAGCCCTGGGCTCCTTCCTCTGCCACCCCAGGCATACTGGGACTCAGCCAGAGCAGGAGCTTTGAGCTCTGGAGTAAAGCTTCATGTGGACTTCTGAGTGCCCTGGGAGTCCTGGTGTTATATTATTCCCCTGTTGAACACCACCCCAAGACTATGAAAACTCTAGGACAAAGCACTTAAAACTCCAAGCAAATTCCCAGCCTCGTTTCCTGTGCATTCCTTCCTACCACCCTGGGCAGCTCAGTGGGCTGCCCCATCAGAGTTTTCAGAGTCTAGTGAAAAACAGGAAACATCAATCAAACTCATTGCGAACAATGGCCACATGGAAAGCGTGGGAGTGTGGAGGCATGCGTGTGCTGGTGTGGAAGCTTGAAAATGGATGGAGGTGTCTAGAGACACCTGTTAGCTATGCAAGAACACAAGTAGAACACAGGAAAACCATCATCTCTGACGGGTCATAAATTCATTCAATAACATCTGCACTCAGCTCTTACCATGTGCTAGGTAGTGCCAGAGGCTGGGATAAATGGTGAGTCAAGCAGACATGCCCTTGTGTTCTCAGTCCATACAGCCTGGGAGGGAGGCAGACAGCAATCACATGGGCAAGTATATAATCACAAGCTAAGAAAATGCTAGGAGGGAAAATACAGGCTAATGTGAGACAAGCATGAAGGAGAAGCTGAACTAATCTGGAGAAGAGAGAATCCTATGAGAAAGTGGCCTATGAACAAGAATCTGCAGGTTGAGTAGAAGGTACATTGGAGAAGAACAAGAGAAACAGTAAAAACTTTCTTGGTAAAGAATATAGTTTGTGCAAAGCCCCTGGGACAGGGAGGATCATGGCCCATTGGATGCTGAGCATGGAGAGGCAGGTGGAGCAAACTCTGGAAGACACTGGGCCAGATTAGAGACTTGTTCTTCCTCCTGAGAGCAACAGGAAGCCATCAGATGGGCATCAGGGGGAAACACCCTCAGAGTTGTGTCTTAGGAAGGTCATTCTGACAGCTTTGACAGAGGTATAGGGTAGGGACAGGCAGATGAAGAAAAAATTACAGTCATTGAGGAAGACATTGCATCCCCCATGCAGGTGACACGGGGTGCATAAGAATAGTGATGAAAGAGCCGGAGAGCACGGCATGCATGCAAGGGATGTTTAAGAGTTGACATCGCATGACCTGGGGACAGTCTGTATTGGGAAGGCGTGAGAAAATAGGAAATACCCAGGCCAAAGGGACAGCAGTGCCATTAGCAGAAACAAGCAACAGTGGATGTGGTTGAGCTTGGCCTGTTCTTCCAAAGGCAGGTGAACACCCTGAGACATGACACAAAGACAAAAGTGCACCTCTGGCTGAGGAAGAGAGGAGAACAGAATCATATCTAAACAGGGGCCAGGGGAGGGGCCTTGGGCAGGGCAATGGTGAGAGGCAAGCAGCACTGTAGCTATCCTGGTCCATGTCCCTTCTCTCTTCCTGTCCCCATCTGGTCTGGGTCCATCCTGGTGAAGCCAGAGGAAGGGGAAGGACTGACTGCGCACTCTTCAGCCTCAGACTGGGCCACCCCCTGCAGTCCCTGCCTTCCTCTCCTGGCACTGCTCAACCTGCAGCCATTCCTATGGGACCTCTCTCCACCACACCCCCTCCACTGGCTCCAATAGTAATAATGGCAGCTCACTATTCACATTGGCCATATTGCTTAGTCCTCCCAATAACTCTCTGAAGAAAGTACTCCATATGCATCCATTTTACAGATAAAGATAATTGATGCTCAGAGAGGTGACTTAATTCACTCAAGGCCACACCACTAGCAGGGGGCAGATAGGAATTAGAGCTCAGGTCAGTCTGAATTCAAAGGCATGGCTTCACTTCTAATCCTACCCACTTTTCCCTGCCAGCTCCTCTGCCTGACAGCCAGGCTGGGCCCCAGTGCGTGGTGCTCCCCACGTCCCCACCTTCCCCAGCCCCCTCCTCCGGTCTGAGGGTCTCAGCACTTCCCTCAGGCCACACAAGGGGAATCATGTCCAGCAGGAGAAACACCTATGGCTCTAAGCCACTCTTAGGAATCAGACGGAAATGTCGCCCTCACTTTTTCCCTTTCCACCCCTGTCTCCAGAAGAGTCCCAGGCAGTGAGTGCCTCATGTAGAGTTGGCGGCACCCGTGTGCTATACAAAAGCCTCCTTGTTGTTTCCACAACCCCCTCAAGTCACGGCACCACTGTAGTCTCTAAAGTTGGGTCCCAGAAAACCCCATCCTGGAGTTTCCCCAATCTACGACTCATGTGGACCTCATCCCCAGCCCAGACACCCGAGCACCCAGAGCATGGGCGGTGGTGACACCACAAGACTCAAGGAGCCAGCCTGGACCCAATCTCTCTACTTAAGTTCCCTTGCTGAGGACATGATTAATTTGGACTAGAGAAATTCTGAAGGCCCTTTCAGCTCTGAAATTTGCTATTTCTGCCGAGAAAATGAGAAAATGGCCCAAAAGTTAGCACATTCCATTCCACATAAAACAGGAAGACTACAAACATTATCTTCCTAATCAAAACTTTTTGACAAATTCCTTGTTCCCTCAGGACAATCATCGATAAAATTTTCACAAAGGAAGGGCCTTTTATTCGCATGATTTACTGCTCTATCTAGGATCTAGGCCAGTGCCTGTCACACAGTAGGTGCCCAATAAATATGTAAGGACTGATTGGGTGTATCTGTTTCCTAGGGGTGTTGCAACCAAGTACCACAAGCTGGGGGACTTCAAACAGAAATTTATTATCTGACAGTTCTGGAGACTAGAAGTCCCAAGACAAGGCATCCATGTCCCTGCTCATGAAAACCATAGAGGAAAGTCCTTTCCTGCCTCTAATAGCTTGTGGTGTGGCCATCAGCTCTTGGCATTCCATGGCTTCTAGATGCATGGCCCCAGCCTTTGCCTCTGTTGTCTTCAACCTGTGTCTCTGTCTTGTCCATTCTTTGTTTATTTTATTTTATTTCAGACAGAGTCTCGCTCTGTCGACCAGGCTGGAGTACAGTGGCACAATCTCGGCTCACTGCAACCTCCGCCTCCCAGGTTCAAGCAATTATCTTGCCTCAGCCTCCCGAGCAGCTGGGACTGCAGGTGTGTGCCACCATGCCCAGCTAACTTTTGTATTTTTAGTAGAGATTGGGTTTCACAATGTTAGCCAGGCTCACCTTAAAACTCCTGACCTCAGGAGATCCACATGCCTCGGCCTCCCAAAGTGCTGGGATTACAGGCGTGAGCCACCATGCCCTGCCTTGTCCGTTCTTATAAGGACACCAGTGATATTGGATGAGGGCACATCCTCAGGACCTTTTCCTAACTTGACGACATCTGCAAAGACCCTATTTCTAGATAAGCTCACATTCACAGGTCCTGGGGATCAAGATTCCCACGTATCTTTTGGGGAGACAGAATTCAACCTGTAACAGCGAATGAACATCCCAAATGCCCTGGACTATTTCACTTTCGACTTCTGTTTCCAGGGATCCCTGATGGACTGGGCTCACTGTCACTTTTCTGCAGAGCGGGTGTCTGCTCTTCAGGAGCCAGGTGGTGGGGGTGCTGGGGAGGAGCCTCTTCTATTTCTAGATCCCTAAGGCTGGAAGGAACATGGGGACAATCTGGCTCACCCGCCCATGTTACAACAGAGGAAACTGAGCCAGGGAAGGGAAGGGGCTGGCTCATGGTCACAGAGGAAGTATCACACTTTGCCTGGTCACCCCACTTCTGCCTGGTCACCATTTATATTTGGCCTGGATTCCAGAGAGGCCTTAAATGAGGCTGACCAGAAGCCTAAGTTTGAAGCAGTAAACCCTACAGTGTCTGTGAGGGCTTGTGAAAAAGGAGCCAAAATGTATTTATTCAAATTAATAATTATTGGACTCTATGAGGCACTTCCATGGCTGATTCAGTGAGGCATCCATCAGCCAGTCCTCGAGTGCTAGGGAAAAGGACTGTGGCATGGGAGGCCAGGAGGCTAGGAGAGCAGACAAGCAGACATCGGGGGGCTCCAGGCTGACGCCAGGACAGTGGCCCTGGGCCTCCTCAGAGCCCACTCAACTTAAGAGAAGAGCAGGCTTCTGTGGCTGGAGGGAAGGCAAAGTCTGGGCACTGCATGAAGCTTGTCTTCCACTGAAGCTTGTCTCCCAGTTCAGCCCCATGTCTTGAGGCTGTGAGCTCAGCTCCGTGTCATAAGGCAGGGTGTGACGGAAATGAGGGCAGGTCCTCGGCTGCAAATAAAAACAAAACTGCATGGACTGCTTTTCCAGACATTTTCATAAGCCAGGACACAAGTCAGGAGTGTTTTGCAACATCTCTATGAAAGTGTGATGCAGGAGAGGGAATACCTGTGTGTTCCCCTTGAGCACAGGATACTCATGGCTTTGGTGTGCAGTGGCTTGGAAGGGTACAGCCTAATGTAACCCCTTGGTGCTGGTGGGCTTGCCTGCTGGCTGCGGTGCTTGGCGGTGGTGGTGACAGCTCTAGGGCAGTTATAGGGGGTAGCACCAAGGGCAGGATGTAGTGCCAGGTTCTTGGGGAGCATAGAAAGGCTGGCCCCTCGTCTCAAAAAAAAAAAAAGAAAAAGAAAGGCTGGCCCCCTGGCAGCTTTGATGGGCAGGCACTGGAAACAGTGGCTGTGCTGAGAAGCTTCCGCAGAGCTTCTGGGACAAGGATTCCTGTGGAAAAGGACACGATGGGAAGGGCTGGAAAAAGATAGAACTAATGCGGCTGTCACAGACTGGTAAAGACGACTGCTAGTTTTGTTTGTGTGTGTGCATGCTCATGCATAACAACACCTCAGTCAATGACGGACCACATACACAACTGTTTCCATAAGACTACAATGCAGCTGGAAAATTCCTATGGTATAGGGACAACCTAGCCATCATAACATCATAGCACAATGCATTACTCAAGTGTTTGTGCTGATGCTGATGTAAACAAACCTATTGCACTGCCAGTCATATCACAGTACAGCTCATACAGTTATGCACAGTACATAATACTTCATAGTGATAATAAATGACTATGTTACTGGTTTATGTATTTCATATACTACACTTTTAATTATTTTAGATTGTGTGTGTGTGTATATATATATATATGTATGTGTGTGTGTGTGTATAAACTGTGAAACAGCCTCAGGCTTGTCCTTCAGGTGTTCCAAACAAAAGTATTGCTATCATAGAAGATGACAGGTCCATGAGTATTACTGCCCTGAACCCCTTCCAGTGGGACAAGACGTGTCAGGGGAGGACAGTGACAGGAATGATTGTGATGCTCTGTAGACCTAGGCTAATGGGTGTATTTGTGTCTTAGTTTTTAACAAAACTTTTAAAAGTAAAACCCAAAATAATAAAATGTTTTAAATTAAAACAGCTTATAGAGTAAGCATATAAAGAAAGAAAATACTTTTGTACAACTGAACAATGTTTGAGTTTTGAGCTAAGTGTTATTACAAAAGAGTCAAAAGTTTTAAAAGCTTATATAGTAAAAAAAGTTACAATAAGCTAAGGTTAATTTATTAATACAGAAAGAAAATTTTAAAATAAAATAAATGTATTTATTTAAATA